>NC_134182.1:28603768-28903768 GCF_964188355.1 Buteo buteo
TCTGAGAAATTTAAACTGCAGCATTATCTGTTCAATGCTATCTTTTAAATAAATCGTCCTACTAAATGTAAAAAGCTGGCATTTGTACTGCATGCACCTATGTTATCATCGTCGCAAAGCAGATGCAGAATGTAAGGCGACTTGAACAATCAGCACTGTAATTTGCACAGTAACATTGTTTTAGATCTAATTAGTGCTTATGCAGATCCCTTACAAAAATGTGAAAACCGCACCAGGATGTAATTGTTAATGAATTTAGTGCAAAGCACATCTGCATAAATTCCATTTCAGCAGGAAAAAAACCCCCAACCTCTAAGTTCAACTGCTATTTGCTCAAGAGCCAAAACACTGTGAATTGTGCCCACTATGTTTTAGCCTTGCTCTGCTGGCTTTGATATTTCAAATAAATACTACAAAGTTAAAGCCTCCAGCTGCAGACCAACCCATCTGTAGATGTTTGTTATATTTGGCAGTATTCAAAGATGATTTGCCTTCCTGCTGAAAAATAAAATAAAAAAAGAGGTTCTCTCAGCAAAAAACCAAAATTGAAATACTTATCAGCCAAAAAATAAAGTTTAAAAATATTCTGCGTGGGTCAAGTGGCAGAACTTTTGGAACAGCAGGAATGCATGTATACTGAGCCTATAGCTTGAACTCCATACCTTGCTCCATGTGTGTGCATAAGTCCATCTGCAGTCATCTCTCTCTGGTCTGCAGAACATATCCATGGCTAACAAGGAGTGCCACTAATGAATGCAGTTAACTGATCTTAAACTTCATGCAAGAGCTACCTTAGAAACTGCTCATCTGCCCTTCAAGAACAGCATCAAGATCTACACCACATACCTTTGTCTCTTCAGAGTTGCTTTCTGGGTTTTAGACAGGGCTCTGGAGTTGGTCTTCCAACAAAGAACTGGGCTCAGAGGTTTTTGTACCAGCATCAGAAAACTTACTTAAGAGTTTGAAGTTTGTCATGAGTGAGTTTCAAGATGAGAACATCTATTTGGTGGGTCTTGGCTTTATTTATGGCCTTTATATGCAAACATAACTCAGGTGGACCTTGCAGCTACCAAGCCTTCAGTAAACTCTTTTGTAGGCTTCTTTACGGAAGTCTTGGATCCATAGTTTTCCTCCCTGAGTAGAGTGAAGATGGTTTTTACAAGACCAGGTAATATTATGACTGTTCTGACTGCTGTTAGGCTATAACAGGGTTGGGGGAACATCAGAGCAGGGAGTCAGGAACATCCAAAACAGAGACCATGCCTGTCTTCCTACCTTGGTCTACCTCTGTCCTGATTTCAGCTGGGATAGAGTTAATTGTCTTTCTAGTAGCTGGTATAGTGCTATGTTTTTTGAGTTAGGTATGAGAAGAATGTTGATAACACTGATGTTTTCAGTTGTTGCTAAGTAATGTTTAGTCTAAAGTCAAGGATTTTCAGCTTCTGATGCCCAGCCAGCAAGAAGGCTGGAGGGGCACAAGAAGCTGGGAGGGAACACAGCCAGGGCAGCTGACCCAAACTGGCCAAAGGGGTATTCCATACCGTGTGATGTCATGCCCAGTATATAAACTGGGGGGAGTGGGGCTGGGGTGATCGTCGCTCAGGGACTAACTGGGCATCAGTTGGCAGGTGGTGAGCAATTGCATTGTGCATCACTTGTATATTCCAATCCTTTTATTATTACTATTGTCATTTTATTAGTGTTACCATTATCATTCTTAGATTAAAGATTTCTGTTCTATTAAACCATTCTTCTCTCAACCCATGAGTTTTACTTCTTTTCCCGATTCTCTCCCCCATCCCACTGTGGGGGGCGGGGAGTGAGTGAGCAACTGCATGTTGCTTAGTTGCTGACTGGGGTTAAACCACGACAACCTCAAAAACATCTTCTGACAAACCCAGGTCACTCAGAATGAGTGACCCAAAATCCGAAGTTACATAGTGTGTGATATTGGAGAGGTCTTACACACCAGCACATTGATACCTATAGACCCGAGAGACATACACTTGAAATAGATTATCAGTCTTGGTCTTATTTTTTTTTATTTCTGGCAGTTTTTCCCCCAAATCCTGCATTCACAGTCAGGCTCACACCCTTGACTTTGGTTATAATTATCTGAAGCATTTTTTGTGTTTGTAGTTGTTTAAAAAGCATCATTTTAGTTTTGCATCCACAAGGTCTGCCTGTGCCTTTTGTCTAAGGAATCAGAATGGATTCATGGAAGAGGTGGGGATGGTGGTGCCATTCAGAGAGCTATCTCTTACTTCAGGCTCTGTCACAGACTTCCTATGGGTGATTAAATCAGGCAAGCAATTTAACCTTCCATACCTTCATTCTCCATTTCTGAAAATGAGAAAAAATAGCACTGGTTTACCTCACTGAGACATTCACAATGAATGACTACGTTAAAGATGCTGAGACATTCAGATATCATCTGATGGACCTACCTAAAAATCCTAATATAATCTAGATTCTTGGATTGAAATGAATAGCTTCACAAGTTAATAGATGAGTCTAGTGAAAACCTTCATGAGAATGCTATCCATAAATTTGTTAAAGGGAGATTAGTAAGATACATCCCGGCCAGCAGGCTTCATGTTTCCTTTGGCCAGCAAAAGCACGTGCTAAATGCCTGAGGCCCACAGCACTTCAAATTTCAGATGATCCCATGCCAGTGACAACTGCTCTGTCAGCCCCGTAGAGACTGAACCATCACTCCCAAGCTTCTAGCAGTGGGTGTTCGTGCTGCAACCTTGAAAGCCCAAGGGAGTAACAGGAGAGGAACAAGAGGGAACCGTAGCAGACCTGTAATGATGGAACTGGAGGGGGACACCTAACACCCAGTGAGACCACAAGAGCATTGTGTCTTGGTTGTACGTATGCGTTTCTTCATATAGGTATGCACCATTTCATACAGAAAACTCCCCTGCCGTGCTGAGTTCTGCTCAAAGGACTCAGAGAGAAGACCTCCTGGTGTGTTTTTCAGTTTGAACCAACAAGCAATGAATTTAAACCAGGCTTTTCATCTCCCCCTCTTTTTGCGTATTCTTTAGTAGAACCCAACGTTTCTGGGACCAAAAGATCCCTTTCTATCAAAAGGTTACTACTGAGCTTTTCAAAATTACAAGTTAGGTTGCACAGGGTTTTTTTTTTTAACATGATACTCACAAAAAGGACTTAAGGGATTGAGGGAAAGAGACTACTGGTAGACAGTAGAACAGTAGAACATGATGGCAGGAGAAGTGGAGATGAGAAGGTCAGCCAAAGGAATGGAAGCAGGTGAGAGGAAGGTGAGGAGGACAGAGAGAAGTGGGCATCATTAAAAGGAAATGAGGAGACAAAGAAGAGAGTAAATGCATGCGAACTGCACAGGAAGCTTCCTTTCCAAGAGCCTCAAATCTCAGCAGTTATCTTAGTTTTCTGTTTTGTGAGGAAAACGAAGCACTGCACAAAGATGAGGGGACAGAAATTCATTGAATGCAACTGGTTTGCATGCAGTTACGGTGGCGGTGAGTTTTGGCTGGTATGCTGGGAGCATTAGGAAACTGTTCCCGTTCAGAAGGTGGAAAGGTAGAAGTTGTGGGCACCCAGTATAACTGTTTTCCCTTTTGTTCCCTCGGGGTTGATAAAAATAAAAATCTAATTTTTCTGAATAGATCTTCAAGTACTTCATGGTTTCCAGCTTCCAAAGCCTTGTTTTACCCACTGGAAAGTGAGGAGGTACATGAGCTACCCAGGGTAATGAGAGCCAGCAATGGAACCAGTGTCTCATCTCCTGACCTCCTCCCACATCGCTGGCCTGGCCCTGGGACGTGCCACCAGAAAGATTTTTCCCACTTGAGTAGCAACTAATGCTTCTAATTTTATTTTTTTTTCTGTTCAGGTTGGATTTTTTGTGCTGACGTTTCAGGCATTTCTCTGTGCTCTTTATCCATTGTTGGAGATGTCCGTGTGTATCTGCTTCTTTTGAGACCTAGTTCATCCAAGCCAGTTGCTTGTGCGACTTGAGCGGCCGTGGGAGGTGAGGCACGCCACTGGCCTCGACCAAGGAGGAGCCAAAATGGGAATCCTGAGGAATCCCAGGAGGGGGAAAGCCTCTCCTCCATCAGCACATTGGCTGAAACCTGGCATATGGGGAGGACAAGTAGACATTTTCTTCCTTGCTCCGAGAGCCCTTTTCATGTAAACTGTGCAGTATAGAAAATTCAGCTGTTCCCTGTTCCTGCAGGTTAGCATGGATAATAAAGGCGCTTCAGTCTTTGCTGTCAGATATTTTTCTGAACAGTTTTGATCCTTGAAACATTTATACTAACAAAGAAATTCCACTGCCTCCTTGTCTCTCTCCCTCCCGCCCCCACCCCAATAACTTGCTCTGTCTTGTATCTCTGACTTGATTTTTGGCATACATTTGCATACATTAGAAACGGAGAGAGGATTAAAGTTTGAGAGGAAATTGTGGCTAGTGTGAAAGGGGAACAAAAGGACATCTGTGAAGTAGCCCACAACTGGCAAGGAAAGCTATTCCACCTCCAGCACCAGCTGCAGGGGAAGTGGTGCCCACTACCCCAACAAGACCTTCTTTGTTTTGCTGCAAAAACTGGGAGTGGCGGCTTTTAAAGTGACACAATTTGAGGTGAGGAGTTTCCCTTTTTGCTGCTCTATTCCAATATTATATGGCAACAGATGTTTCCTAAGGAATTAATTCCTCCCACTATTACCCAAAAAATCTTCCAAACGCAAAGGGAGTACAGATTCATGGTGCAGGGTCCTTCTGCACCTGCAGCAGGCGCGCAGGAGTCGCCACTGCAAATCCCTCCGGGGCCCACCAACCCTCCTAAACCCACCACCTCCTCCCATGGCAGAGGAGGACATTTTCTGGCACCGCTTGGTCCTGCAGCAGCAGAGCTGGGGACTGTGGGGAGGACGTGGGAGATGGGGGAAGGTGATGCAGGACAGAAAGAGAGCTGGGGTTGAAGGGGAAGCTTGGGAGTAAAAGAAGAGGACGACAAAAAGATGCAAACTGGAAGAAGAAATGTTGTGTGCAAAGCTGGCCGTGAGTGAAATAAGAAGGAATTGAGCCTGCTCTGAGGAGGAGTGGCAGAGAGGAAAGATATGGGGAATCACAGGAACGTGAACCTTATCCTGTCCAATTGCGGGACCCACTTTTTAATTCTGAAATGGTGGAAGGTCTCTGACTGCATTATAAACATCCTCCTAATACTCAGTGGAAACGATACTCCAAAGCCTTGCTTACCTTCTGCTTGCAGATCCCCTGGAAAGGGTAACATATGTTCATCCTTTTACTGGGCACCCTAAAAAGAGCAGTATCTGGAGGCAGACTGGTCAAATCTCTCTCCTAACATTTGCTTTTCTCAAGAGTTCAAAGTGCTGCAGCCAGTCCCCTATCAATATTCCCTGAACATATGGGTTTGTGCCATGAGTCTGTAAGACATAGGATCGAAAGCTTATGTCTTTTCTTCCTGTGTGTAAGAAGAATTTGGACTGCTTGTCTCCATTCCGCCCTCTGCCTTGGCTACTTTGCTGCTCTCTTCTCCCCTGGTTAAATTCCTGCTTGGAGACTGTTGGAGACCATGAGGTCAAAATCAGTCCTGGAGGTTTTCACCATGTGAGATTGATGGCAGTGTAATGGTGACAGCTACCCAATGGGTGCCGCAGACTGCACGGTGCACACAGCTTGCATGTTGTGACGAGTACCTTCCAGACAAACTCACCCATACTACTTTTATCAGGCTGGCAGAGTCCTCCCTGCATTCCACCATCATTAAGCTTTAATTAAAAAATAAAAGTGGCTCTAACCATCAGCTTTAAATGACTTTCATGGAAAAACCAACCAGCCAAACAAAAAAAACCCTGCACAGGCTTTCATTTGAACATATGCAACTAAACGTTTTTAAAAGTCTCTGGAAACCTTCATGTGTCGATTTCATTTTCTGTAAATCACTTGGTAACTGCCAGGCTCCCTTCTTTCCTTGTGTGCACTTGGAAGAGGAGGAGAGGAGGATATCTAAGCTCAGAGCATATCCAGGTGGGGCAGAGCTGAGCTTTTTCAAGGTTTTTTTTTGTTACTTGGTTTTTCAATTTGTTCCCACTAAAACAGGGTGGGATTTCTTCTTAAAGATGAGAATTATAGTTGGAAGTACTGACTAATACAAGTACCAACTGCTCAGCTCAAGGTCATGTAGCTTTTAAGGACATGTGCAGCAAGGACACATGGAGAAGTTTTAGAAAAAAATCTTACTTCTACATGTGATTTTGTAGGAAAATTATTTTAATTCTTGAAACTGTAACCTAATTTTTACTGTTGTTGGCAAACCCAACTGATAAGCTGATATGTTTCTAGTTGGGAAAGTCCTGAACCCTGGTCTGTGAAGGGAAAATTAAGTGCTGGGTGCCACTGAAAGGTTTATATTTCTACCTGTCAGTGTCCTCATAACCTGCTACGTGGAACCTTCTGATGAAAATTGACTAGTAAGATGGATATGAAAAACTCTTATATTTATCTATACTGACAAAATATACCTGACAAGATAAAAAAAGAAGATCATTGTTAATGGTCAAACCTGAAAAATAGCCTAGAATATGAAAGAAGAGATCATTTTTTTTCCTGGCTCTCATTAGCTGAAAAAAGCTGATTTTCCATTTTGGCTTCTGCTGGCTGTACTACCAATCAAGCAGACCAAGTCTCCTTGCTTCTCCCTGTGCTGGCTCCCAGCCACAGACAGAATTAGGCATTGCATATGGAGTTTGAGGGTTATTGGTGATATGGCTGGTGCACCAAATGGCCTGGGTGCCCATTACATGAAAGCTGTCGCTCTTCAGAACTTGCTGCAACAAAACACAGGAACAATTTGTGTTCATCACTAAAATGGTAGCATGGCTATATTGGTAAAAGAAACAGATCTCAAGTATAAGAGGGTGCCATTTTTTTATAGCAGTTTCAAGGCAAAACTGTCCTGAAAGATGGTGCAGTGAGTAGCCAAATAGTGCCGAACTGAGAAACCCGATCAGAAGTTCAGAGTATGGAGACAGACAACCACTTAGTGTGAGAGGTGGTTCATCTCAGGTTGACTGGACCTAACTCAGAGAAGAACTGAGTGACTTGTAACAGAATAGAATAGAACAGAACAGAACAGAACTAGACTAGTTCAGTTAGAAGGGACCTACAATGATCATCTAGTCCATCTGCCTGACCACTTCAGGGCAAGTGGACTAGATGTTCATCTATTTTTAATGATTTTTTTTTTTCACCACACCCCTATGTAGCTGTTGGATATTAGCATGTATTCTTTATCATGGTATGCAGAGATTTTGCCTTTATGCTTACTGGCTGATTGAAAAAGGAAATAATAAGCAAAACAAATGTACACATTTCAAAGGTATTGAAAATATTTTAAGTTTTCCTCTGTTTTCACAAGAGTGAGCTCTAAAGTAAGCACATTTGCAGGCGGCTGTTCACTGTTCCAGCACTATTCTGTGACCTTTTTTGAAAGTACACAATCTAGTGCTGATTCAGGACAACGTTTCATGCCATGTCAGCCCATCATTGGCAGGAGAAAGAAAAGAAAGGATCCAGCCCAGATGTTTCTCAGAATGTTCTGATAAACTCAAGATTTTAATGGCATTTGCTACAATAGAAAAATAATGAAAAAAAGGAGAGAAAAAGGCGAGTGGGAATGCTGGGCAGTCATGCAGAGGTGATCACTAAATGTCCTTTATGTACCCAATTTGTTCTTGATACTTAAGGACACTGTGGTGCTTGTACATGAACTGGAGCCACTTGTCGCTAGAAAGGCTGCCAGGATTAAATCAGTAAGAAATTGTTTATTCAGCCTGTTCAAACAAAAAATGAATTGTTTTGATGAATGAGATTTTTTTTTAATGAATTAGCACATGTCATGCCAGTAGTTTTTAAATGTAAAGCACTGAGAAGGTTTTTTTTTCCTTTCATTCTGACATAACTGCCCTAAAATAACTGAATTATCACAGCTCCTGCAGCAACACATTACATTATGTATTCCAAAGGAAATAGTTGCAACTGTAGGTAGACAAACACCACTTAAAAAAAAAAAAACCACAACAAAAAACCTTAAACAACTCCCCCCCCAAAACCAAAAACAAAGAACCAAAAAAAACCCCCTTCATACATTGTATATATTCTGTAGTAGCTTTGATAACATCATCCTTCTTTTCTGCAGCAAAAATCCAGTGTTTCAGCTAAACGTACTTTCAGTGATGATGGACTTTTTTAAGTCCCTCTATTAGGATTATAACCTCGGGGCAAAAGTCTTCAGATTCTTTTGAGAGAGGTCTTAATAATGGTAATAAGTTGCATGCATCAAACTAAGCCCTCATCTTCCCTACTGTTTTCAGTAGGGAACTAACCTTCTACTTGTGGAAAGCCGTGTGCCTGCTAAAGCTGAGATTACCAACAGTGGGGAGACCACAGCCACACATTTACCTTGCAAAAGATCAGAAGTATTACCAGTCCTCGCTGGTTGCTTCCACTTTTCCCCTGTGAGGAGCAGAAAAGCCAGTACTCCTCTCCTGGCAGTAAGTGAGCACAAATCAGTGGTGAAGGTGGTTTCAGCTGATGTGACTAATGCTGCATCGAAGCTATTTGGAGTAATCTCAAGGCCATGAGCGGTGGCAAGTGTCTGAGAGGTAGTAATGGTGCACAATATTTGCAAAATTAAAGTCTGTGGCCTTACTTTTGCTTGTAGTCCTGTTGTTAGAGCATCCATGGCATTGGCATAAACTAGTTTACGCACTGCTCACGTCCAGGAATGTGAAGATTGGTTCATCTTGGAAGAAATATGTGGCATCAGGCAAGATGAGGTCATGCCCGTCAAAACTCTGACATCGTACCTGTTCTAGCTGGGAGGGGCATGGTGTCTGGAAAAGCCCTCAGTTATAATTAGCAAACTAAGCTTGCTCTATACTCAAGGCAGGGAATCTGGCATGGAAAACTTCCAAAAGCTTTTCCATCCCATTCCAAATTGGCCACCATAGTAACATAAGACAATAGGGATATTATATTAGGAAGCAAGGTGCTAATAATAGGTTACCTTATTTAAGGAGCGTGTCTTCCCCCAGTAAGTTTTGGAGATGCCTCTAGCTGAAAGAAAGGAGAGTGAAGAGAGAATTCACTGACACACTTGGAAAACAAGTAGCCAAAATCTAAATTACGGTTCAGAAACCATACCATCAAGTCCATTTTATTTTAAAGGCTTTGTCAACCCCTTGCTCGCAAAAATAAACATGAAAGAAATAACATATATAAAAAAGAAATAACAAATACAGAAATCTATACTGGTTGTCTCTCCTGCTGTGTTGATTGCTTTCTGTTGAAGCTATCATTTGATGAAGCAGAACATTTACAACCTGCTTTGATCAAATGCCATGACATGCAGGAGTGCTTCCAGGGCACCCACCTTCCTCGTCTGATTCCCCAAAGTAACATGCCCTTCAGTAACTGGTGGTTGCTCCTGACAAGCCCTTCCTGCATTTTATTGCTCAATACACTAGTTAATTAAGACAGCAAACTGGTCACAATACTCCACATTTTAGCCATATTTAGGAAATCTTAGGAAACTTTGCATAATCTCCATGCCTAGATAGATTTATCCCTGTTACCACTTGGATTACATGTCTTTGGTTAATCTTTTTAGACAGTAATAGCTAATGTTTATAAAGCTTTCACATAAAGACTTGGATTTACGTTACATTCTTCATGTTTTTACTGTTTCTTGTGCCTATTGATAGAGCAGATGAACAAGTATTGGTGGTTTCACTTTACCAGTGGTGGAATGAGCATGCAAAAGGCTTGGGAAATGTAACCAAACTCAGGGTGCAAATCAGTGACAGCGCTGGCCCAGGAACAATTCTCCAACCAGCAGCTCTGAAAGATGAACAGTACTCTTGTAAAGCTGCCCTCATGCTTTCTTAAAATGTTTAGGGCAAAAAAGCTTTCTGACACAGGCATGAATAAATGGTAATACTGACCTCGTGAAGAGCTGGTTTCTGGTACCCTGAATCACTTGGAATAACAGCTTAGTCAGTGAATTGGTCTCAGTGGAGTTGCTCATGGAGGGAGCTCTAACTAGAGCGAGGGAGGCGATCTGAAGGTCTCTGTGTAGAGTAATTTGTCTTTACTACCTAGAGTACGCAGGCTTGGAGGTTCTTAATCTGTCCCCACCCCATCCTCATCCCATCTCTCTGAGTTTCTAACTCTGTGGTGATTGCGGCTCAAGGATCTTGCAAGGAATTAAGGCTGCTCTCTAGTACCTTGCTGACCACCATCTCCTTCCCTTGCCTGCAGCTGGTGCTGCCTTTGGGTCCATTTTATGCTCCTTACCCCACTTTTTAAACAGACAAGTATATGTGCTCTTACCATGGGGACAGTTGGTCTGTCCTTACCAGAAATTCACAGCCTTTGGTAAAATCTTTCTGAGGCTTATTTCCCTTATGCATGAAGCTCAGCTGTTGCCCCTTGTATTGGCTTTGTGTGGCCAGGTTTTGGTAGCGGGGGGCTACAGGGGTGGTTCTGTGAGAAGCTGCTGGAAGCTTCCCCTGTGTCCGACAGAGCCAATGCCAGCCGGCTCTGAGACAGACCCACCGCTGGCCAAGGGCGAGCCCATCAGCAACGGTGGTAGCGCCTCTGGGATAACACATTTAAGAAGAGAAAAAAACTGTGCAATTGCAGCCGGAGGGAGGAGTGAGAAAGTGTGAGAGAACCAACCCTGCAGACCCCCAGGTCAGTGAAGAAGGAGGGGAGGAGGTGCTCCAGGGCTGCTCCCCTGCAGCCCATGGTGAAGACCCTGGTGAGGCAGGCTGTCCCCCAGCCCAGGGAGGTCCACAGTGGAGCAGATCTCCACCCGCAGCCCGGGGAGGACCCCACGCCAGAGCAGGTGGGTGCCCGAAGGAGGCTGTGACCCCGTGGGAACCCCGCGCTGAAGCAGGCTCCTGGCAGGACCTGCGGATCTGTGGAGAGAGGAGCCCACGGAGCAGGTTTTCTGGCAGGACTTGTGACCCCGTGGGGGACCCGCGCTGGAGCAGTGTGCTCCTGAAGGACTGCACACCGTGGAAGCGACCCACACTGGAGCAGTTCGTGAAGAACTGCAGCCCGTGGGAAGGACCCACATTGGAGAAGTTTGTGGAGGACTGTCTCCTGTGGGAGGGACCCCACACTGGAGCAGGGAAGGAGTGTGAGGAGTCCTGCCCCTGAGGAGGAAGGAGCGGCAGAGACAACGTGTGATGAACTGACCACAACCCCCATTCCCTGTCTGCCTGTGCTGCTGGCAGGAGAGGAGGTAGAGAAAATCAGGAGTAAAGTTAAGCCCGGGAAGAAAGGAGGGGTGGGGGGAAGGTGTTTTAAGATTTGGTTTTATTTCTCATTATCCTACTTTAATTTTGATTGGTAATAAATTAAATTAATTCTCCCCAAGTCAAATCTGTTTTGCCCATGATGGTAATTGGCGAGTGATCGCCCCCTGTCCTTATCTCGACCCATGAGCCTTTCATTATATTTTCTCTCCCCTGTCCAGCTGAGGAGGTGGGAGTGACAGAACGGCTTTGGTGGGCACCTGGCATCCAGCCAGGGTCAACCCACCAGACCCCTGCTAGAGCCAAGCCCAGCACTGTGACCCCCCAGGAGAGGCCATACCCCCTGGGAGACGAGGCACGGGGTGCCCGCACAGTAGCCCTCAGTGGGGGTTTCCCTGACTATCTGTGAGCTCACAGCGACAGGGCAACCCTGAAAAGGGACAGGCAGGAAAAAGCTACAAAGTCCTTTACAAAATAATGTCCACTTTTTCTGCTTTCCATCATACAACAACTAAATGTTATCACTTGATAGTGTTATATTGATAATGAATACTCTGTGCTGTTCTTGTTTTTTATGGCATTGCTCTCTTAAACCTTTGGTAATGTACGTACACTCACACATATATCCAAGTCTATTACAAAATTTTCTGCTGAGATTCCTGACCAGCTAAACACTGTTAGAGCCGCCGCCGACTGTATCAATACATCAAAATGTGCAACAGGGTTTCTACAGAGTTTGGAGCACTCTTTTACAAGTGATGTGAATGAGTAGCTGATAGCATCAGGGGCAGGGTAGGAATAATTAAAAAAAAGATCTTTTTGAGGGTCAGGAGAAGGTTAAAGACCCATATAAGTCTAAAGAAAGATGAGTAACTACAGGAAATTTTAAAGACAAAGGAAAATAATTAAGCAAAGCTGAGGAGCAGATGGGGTAGGGGAAAGAGGAAGAACAGGGGTATAACACTGGATCACCTTCTGCGCTGTAATTTAGTTTTTCTTCCGCAGAGGAGCACATCTGTTATTCTTTCTGTGAGCTGAACTGCTTGAGCCTCACCTAAAAATGCAACCCCTTCTCCCACCCTTCCCCTGTGACAGAGAATCTGCCATTTAAAAAGCCAAACTAAAATCTCTCCACTACCAGTTCTACTTGTGCTTGACCTTAAAAGGCTACATTATTCTGAGGGTAATCCCTGGAGGAGTACTTAAAGCTGGCAGCAGCTTGGGGCAGTATCCAAGGAGGACAGAAGGAAGCTCAGCATTCCCAGCAAGCAGCTTCCTTGCCTCCTCACCATTGTCCATAGTGGCCCTTTCTGGGTTTCATGTTGTGAAAACTGGTTTTCAGAACATTTCCTTCCCCAGATAACCAGTGTCAACTTAACTTTACATAGACCAAGCTTGTATAGACTGACCTATCTGCTATGTTGGGCTGGTTTACTTAGTTTGATCCCTGTAATTCAAGGTCCTCCTAATGATCTTGGCTAGGATGGTTTAATGTGATGACTGGTAGCATACTGTGCTGACATGGTATTGAGCAACAATTCTGGTCTCACAGCTTTATCAAAGTGGAGTGACTACGTGAAGTGAATCGTCTTACACGAGGCATGAGCCCCTGTTCAAGATGACGGGGTTCAGCTCCCATGAGCACTACCTCATTTCTTCCCATCTGTCCAACCACAGACATAGTACCTAATAACACCTAAAATAAATCATACCTAAGTAGCAAAACTCCACGTAGGCAGGGACATCCCTACGGGCAGGAAAGGTTGGGGTGAAATGGAGAGGATGCCCGCTTCTCCTCTCCTCCTTCAGCAGCGTGTGCTGAAGCCAGTGAGATTCCTCCAGCTTTGAACCGGTATATCTAGGAACCAAATCTGGTTCTGCACTTGGCAGAAGCACAGATACAGAAACATGATGCACAGCCAGATCTGCGAATAAAGATCTGCTAGATTAAAGGGCAGATATACAGTACATGTTTTGCTTTCCTGGTAGCCTGGAGAGAACCACCCAGACTTCTAACTTGTGTACGTATACTTTCAAAAGGGCAAAAATGTTGCTTTCATAAATTAATTTCACACACTTTACAGAGATAAAAATAATCACTGTGACATTTTGTTTATCTTCCTTTTTTCCTGTGTGCATGCAGCCAACTCTCAATTACTTACAGCCCTAAATTTGTTCTGCTCAATTGTGAAAAGCCCCCGCAATATTCAACAGGAGGGGAAGAATTCTGATTTGTGGAAAGTCATCGTGTTTGCAAAGAAAGCAAATTTCCTCCTCTCCCAATATGCTGTATATATCAGCCAAAACAAGACTCTTGTACTGAGTGCCAACTGGTATGAATTCCAACCATTTTATGTATTATATATTAATGTTATAAAAATATGCACCCCGATTTTTTATAACAAGAGACTTTGTTGTGGCAATATCTGACACCACTTCTGAACTGACGTAGATGTGACAGCCTAACAAAAACATGCCTGCCAGCATGATGGCATTGGTTATGTATACAGAATTGCCTCGACAATTCATGGGGTTCTGTACTGGCTTTTCTTCAGTAACAACCACATCAGACTTGCTGAGCTTTTCTCTAGCTACTTACTACACTCTAAGCTCAACCAGGTCTAAAAAACAAGTTTTAATCAATCAAGTTTTGATTATGTTTCTTCTTATATATTACAAGTAACAGAAACTGTACAGACACTACTTTGTTGTTAATTTTTTTTTGCTGATGCCTAGTGGGTGACTGCCCTGGATACTTCAGCTGGGTTCAAAGAAGACCCTTTATTTTTCCTACAAAATCTCATCTCCATTATCCTCCACGATGGGAGATGTCTCATAGGAGACATTTTTGTGGTTTCACCGTGTGATGAAGGAAAGCATTACATAAACTTGGTGAGGGCTCCGGAGATCCCTTGTGTAAGCATGTGGAATATGCACAGGCTGCAATGAAAGGCTGGGATCAGCACACAGGTTTTTGTCAGGTTTGCTGAATACAGAGTCAGGGTACAGCACTGGATGTGAGCCCGTGTGGAAGCTGGAAAGGAAGCTCCCGTTCTGTGAAAACAGGCAGGGACGATAGGATAGAGCAAGTGTTAAGTAATGCCAAGTGCCTCTTCAGTGCAATCCTTGTCTCCTGCTGTTTAAGGATATAGGAACTCAGAAACTTTGACTGATAAGGTATCTGAAGATATAAGATCACATAATTATGTATTTTGTAATGCAAATTAAGTGGGCCCTGCCTTATGGTGGTGCAAATCAAGACTGTTGCCAAGGCAGTGGATGTAAGTGTATATGTCCTACACCGCAAACAAATGATGCACAACAGGCGTGAGTGGAAGAATGAGACACTTGCATGGTGAGCGCAGCCTTGTCCTTTCATTTGTCCTCCAGTCTCATGAATTGTAGCTCCAAGACTGGCACACACACTGATTAGTGGGTGGTTATAACAGAAGTAAATTAGATGGTCTATTTACATAATTACCAAAAGGTATGACAAAGCCGAATGCTGCAATCTCCACTCGTAGTGAAAGCTGGTAGGCATAGCTCACCTGGATAGGGAAAGTTTGCAGGGCTTCAGGCTGCCAGGGCGAGTGTTTCCATGGGCCCATTGGGAGGGTCACAAGCGCCTTTTAAATTTCCCGGTCGGCAGCACTGGGAAGCCCCGACCGCAGCGAGGCCTCCCTGGGGTGATGGGCGATGCGTGCGGCCAGCTGCTGGCGGGGATTAGGAGGATCTGCCCCTGCCAGGTGCTGGTGTTGTGCCCCTTCACCAAACATTTTTATGTGCTGATCACCTCCCACGTAGGAGACAGCTGTTCCTTCTCCTTCTTACCCAAACGCTTGCTTCCCTTTAACCTTTGGTTTCTTAAACTGCCAGCCTCTGGGTCGTGATCCTGTGAAATAGATAGCTGTCTCCTTGATCACTCAATCTCATTGATTTCAAAGAGTAACACTGGAAAAGTTGGTGTAAAACACTGTTTTTGTTAGCAAGCTGCTTTTCCTGGTTTTCCTCTTTCCCTTTTCCTTTCCCTTTCTGTTTCCTTTTTCCTTTTTCTCTCTCTTCCCTTCTTCTCCACCCTCTCCCTCAAAACAGAAGTGATTTCCAGCTATCTTCTGTCAGACCAGGAAAGGCTTCCCCCTAGACTGTCCTGTTAGATTCTAAATCTCCTCAGTGCTCCACTGATTTTTTTCACCTTTCCCTTCCAGGAAACCTACTCTTTTATGCTGGTTATAGGTACAAAATCGTTACAGCTACAAGAAACAAGTGGTCCCGTTTTCTAATACCGACAGTGTGTGGAACTCGTTTCCCCTTCAGCAGCATGCTGTTAGTATTGCTATTAGTATGGTTAATAGTAACCGTTCAACGTACATTGCAGAAGTATTGGGCCCAGAATCAGGACCCCACTTCAGGCTAGAACTGCTTAAAAATACATGAACACCTGAAAACACAAATAAGAAGCAGCTCCACTGCAGGGACGGCTACCAAAACGCTAAAGATGAGTAGCCCCAAAGAGATTATTCTAATAATTTACACACTGTCTGAACATCAGCTGCTTTTAAGGGAGCCTTGTGGATGAAAAGACCAAAGAATATAGAAACCTGCTGGAAGGCAGCAAAGCCTGATGTGTAGCCCTTCAGCACTGAGGCTTTGTAGCTGTAGAGCTGAATTAAACATAATTCAGCGATATCGGTGCCAGAAATCTCACTAAACTGTGCTTCATCCAAGATCCTGGTGCGCTGGGTACCAGAAAGCAGAGAAAAGAATATCCCAGTGAGACAAAACAAGCATCATCGTTTTTTATCATGCTCTGTGCTGCCGTTTATAACAGTGAGTGCATTTCCTCATTGGAGAAGGTTCCTCTGCGGGGTTCAGTGAGGAGAGGCTGTGCAAACCCTGCCCAGGCTCATCAGCTGAAATTAAATACAGAGCTGTGCCTAGTATCTGAAAAGAGTGAGAGAGTACTGGAGCTGGCTTTTGCACTCCGCAAGTTTGTGTTCTCGGGTTACAAGTGAAAAGGGCCATCTAGAATGAAAGTGGAGGCTGGTCACACAGGCTTAAGATGACAAAGATGACCCAGCGCTGAGACAAAAATGAGGCTGTCTTTCCCACAGTGATTGCAGCTACTGGGAGACAGAACTAGACCTCTGAAGAGCTAGGACATGCAGTTCTTCTGGGTTCATGGATAGACCCAATACTGAAACTTCATATTTGGATGGGAAAGGAAGGTCTGGTCTAGACTGGAAGAAATACTGTGCAATTCTTGAGTGTGCAAAGCCCAGTAAATCCCAAAGACAGAACCTGCAGAGACATTTGTCCTCTCTCAGCCGCAGCCACATCAGAAAACCTGCAGTAGCCAAGAAAAAGCAGACAATGTAATGAGATGACTCTCACCCAGCCCTATATATCATTACTTATTTTATCTTCCAAGGCGAATGTACAGGTATTGGGCCCTAGTCCAGGGAAGCACTTAGGGCCGTATTCTGATAGCATGCAGAAGAACAGTACTTTGCTCAGCAAACAGCACCAGTGAAGTCTTTGAGGTGATTTATGGAGTTAAATTTGTGCAGTGTAAAGACACCAGCATTTGTTTCCTGAGCATTTGCGTAGTGCTAACTCCAGTCATGTAACTCGCTGCTGGAGGTTATTCGCATGTGCACGTGCTCTGCTAATAGACGGAACTGGTTGCCCAAGACAAGGAAAGAGAGGCAGACCTGCGTCTCTGACTCCCACTTGAAGCCTGCAGTGAAAACGGTTGACAAGGGACCTCCAGAAGTTGGGAATTTGCTGCAAAAACACACCTGCCCTGTGGGCCAGGAGAATGTGTTTTGGGGCACAAGCTCTTAATTCCTGATTATTTAACTCCATAAACTGTTCAAAGAGGAAGCCAGAGGTACTTCTGGATGAAAGTACAAATACTCTGGATTAATGTTTGGCTAAGAGAAGTGAGTCATCTTCCTCTCTCCAGGGCCCCAAGAAGATCCCCAGCGCGCGGCCTAAGCACCTAGACCAGTCCTGGGGAAGTGATGTGAGGAGAAGGTAATCTTAAAAATACCCTGATTCAGAGCCTAAGGAGAGGTTTCCATTGACCTAATTGAGTTTTGGATCACAGCCTGCAACAGCCTTGTCCAGATTTGAATTTAAGAACTACATAAAATACTGGGGAAAGAAAAGACCTAGATAATTTTCTGATATAGGAAGAAGTTACGCTGCTAGATGAAAGGGAGCTCATCATTTCAATGAACAGAAATCAGGTTAAAAATTCATTTAGAAAGTTGGATTAACTCCATCAATATAGGAATCGATTGAAGGTAAGGTATGGAATTACAGCAAAAACCAGTGCCACTCTGTTCATAAATGATTAGTTGGTGACTGTTACGCTTACTGTGACTGCAGTGACTCCAAGGCTCTGGGCACTTCACAGGTGTTAAATGAAGACACTACTCCTTTTATTCTGGGTGTTAGACTTAGTGTAGCAAAGGTATGAAGAAGAGGTAGAAGTGGTAAGATGACGGTGTTACCCAGTGGGGGCACAGGGCTATTTCAACAGCCTAATAAAAGCTATGCATGGGGATTTTTGGAAATTGGAATGTTGGTCTCCCTGGCTGTTGAGGCAGGCGGGGTCAGTCACTGGACCGGGGTACATCATGGCTCCTCGTGGCCGCTACGCCCGGGCTTCTGTTCTGCAGAAGTGCAGCAAAGGCAAGAGAATGAGTGGGTATTGGTGTCCTGTCCCAGCGGGCTGGGGTACCCAACCAGACCAAGGAATTTGGAAGTTTTCCCAGGTTCACACACCAGGAATAGCAGGGAGACAAAAGACTTGCTCCAGGTTACACAAGAAGTCTGTGGTGGAGCAGGCTTCTTGACCCTAAACCAGTACCCAGACAACCAGATTTACGTGGTACAGGGAGAGCACGCCATGCACAGTGGGCAGCACATGGATTAGGTGAAGGAGGGGATCATTGTGGCTGGTGCCTGGGCATACAAAGGGCCATTAGTCATTATTTACTAACTCAATGTGCAACCTGTACCTGCTGTCGCAACAGCGTGTGCTTTAATCATATTAGAAAAATTGCACTTCTGCTTCCAAAATCAATTTCATGGAGATGTTTCCTCCATAATATACAGGGCCAGATCCTCAATAAGGCAATCAGCAGAGTTGCGTTGACTTTGGAGAAGATGTAATGATTCATGTCTGCTGGGGAACCGATCCTCAATCACGGAGTGTTGAGATAAGGGAAAATGTTGAGCTGTGATGACTGAGCAGCATCTTGAGAATGATTAACAGGCTTCCTTTCCAGGGGGATGGGTGAAATATGGTCTATTTGCAGAGAGACAGCACCCGTCATAGACAGTAATTAAATCCCACGTGACCTTTATTTTGAAGGTTTAAGTGCAATAAAAATGGTGCATAGGAGTTAATTTTACGAGTGGGCTTTGGTCTCTTTAGAACACGGTGGACTCAAGTCAGAAATTTGGGAAGACTAAATAAAAATGCAACACCTAATACAAAAGTAAAAGGTCGTTGTGTATCATGAACAGACACCCACTGCATATACAAAACAGAGGAAAAAAAAAAGACGTCCATCGTTACCTTTTTTCCACGGGCAAATGGCTGCATTTTACTGTAGGACACACCAGGAGCAGGAAGCTCACCGCAAGGTCGATAGAAATTTTCTTTGGGGTGTGTCTGCCGGCGTACGGGGGGGATTAGCTGCCGCCCCCCCCAGTTGCCACCCCAGCTGGAATATCACACCCCGGCGGTAGCTCTCCAGGGACAGCAGTGAGCCAGCATGTGCAGCAACTGTTTGAAGGGGGGATTAAAGCACGTCGTAAAAGCTTGTGGCCAGAAGCAAGAGAGGAATGTTTTCATGAGACATCCATAGGTTATGAAGCGCTGGGTGTGCAGACAGCTATTAAATAAAAGGCAGAGAGCAAAGCACTCACAAAACACAGGAAACCACATGTTTATTTCTCCTCAAGAAGCCCAGCGAGCGGTAAGGCAGCAGCCCAGGCAAAGTCCTCGTCTCCCTCCCCTCGTGCTGAGTGTTCAAGCTGGCTCCTGCTGCAGATCCGCCGTTCACGTGTGGCAGGTAGTGACCGGCCAGGGGTGGCCGACAGCTATCAAGGGATGGCTGTGCGACCAGCTGTAGGGTCCCCACCGGGAGCAGGCGGTGGTGGCGGCTGCGTGGCCGTGTCCAGGAAACCAGGAGAGCTATAGGCAATACCTGAACTTGGCTTGAAGGAAGCAGACCGGTCTTAAATTGCAAGGGTCAGCTCATCAGCTGGGCAACCTGGAAAAGAAAAGTTACTGCAGCTACGCTGGTATAAAGGACCTACTCCTAATTTTATGGACATTTACAGGCTGGGTTTTGTAGCAATCCGCTGAGACCGATACTTATCCATGCTTGAAATGGAGGGACAGGAAATTTGAGTTTTGCTTTGAATATCACCGTTCCTTGTGGCATAGTGGGGACTACAGCTGAGCAACACAGCTTTGACTTCCTCTACTCCAAACTATTCCCGTTTTTGTTTTATGAGGGTTTAAATTGTAGTTATCGTTTGATATAAAGTGCGGCTGACTAACTAGTGGTTTTGCACTGTACAGCACAAGGTAGGGGAGCACATGACTAAACAGAGGACAAAGAATTGCTTAAAATGGCTGAGTACTAAAAACCTCACCAGCCGCGACAGTACGTATTCATTTGAGGGTCTTCAAGCTGTTAAATATTTTTCAGTTCAGTATTTTTATTAGTTTGTCCCGGGTCTTGTCCTTTTTTTTTTTTTTTTAAATCCTCTTTCCTGTGAATTCACTTTACTAAAAATACCAACCAACGGTCTCTTTGTGCAGCAAAATCAGGTTGGTGAAAACTGGTTTTGTGCAAGCAGCATGATAAAAGGTGCATTCAGAAATATATCCAACAAGTAAGCTCTCTGCAGGGTGTAAGTCTTCTGAAAAGGGAAGCTGAATCCTGCAAGCCCTACCATTGCGGGCTTCTGCTGCTATTGAAGACAACCATGAATAAGGTTTTGCAGGATCAGGCCCCAGAGTTCAGCAAAATTCACTTCCTGGCTGCTCTCCACAGCATTTAACAGCCGAAATAAAAGAAGGAATTAATTTCTGTTTTAAATCCTTGGCAAGCAACTTCATCTTGTTGCTTATCTTTTCATGGGAATCAAAGGATCCTGCCTCGTTACAGCTACTCGTGGAGTAGGCGCTTGAGGGAGAGCAAGGTATTTTCTTTCTCAGATGAAAATCAGATTCTGACCGGTGGTATTTTCAATAATGTTTAACAAAGCCGCATTGCTAAAGAAAAGGCAATATTGTGGCTTCTCCATTTTTTCACTCTTGCCCTAAGTATGGTTTGTTTTTCAGCCAAAGAGTTAACCATTTCTGCGGTGCTCACCCTGCGCGCTGCTCTTCTTGGTGGCTTCTATCAAACTCCGTTTTATTGTTAAGCATTGCACTTTTGGAAAATATAGCCCACCAATTTGGTGGTAAACAAGCCTTGGCTTTAAGACAAAGCTTGTTTTAATCTCCATGATCAGGCTACAGATCTGACCATGTTTTTTAACAAACCTCTTATGAAGAAATCCTATTCATGATTATTATCTATATGAGAATAAAAATGTCTAATTACCTTATATTAAATCTGTATTTATCAATCGTGGCTTTCTCTGGGAAATTGTAATTTGCAGAAATGCTCCACATTCCAGGCTGTAACAGTTGGAGGTGGATGTCCTTAAGGATGGGAAAAAAAGTTCTTTTTTAAATGGCACATTTACTAATTATAAAATGCTCTTATCTCTCTGCAGCCAAAGCCAAAATGAACATGTGCCTTGCACTAAGAAATCCCAGGATTGTCACAACTTGTGCCAGCTGTTGAGGTTATGACACCTGTGCCAGCATCGCCAGCTCTGCCCACTGTCATCTGTTCCAACTGTTCCATCTGCACTGTTTGTACCAATTCTCCCATTTCTGCATCTGTACCTTCTGCAGAAACGGGTCCAACAATGCCAGCTGTGTCATCGGTGCCAAATATGCCAGATGTTCTATTTGTCCACCCTGGGCCAAATCAATGTAGTTTTGTGCTCATTAGTTTTAGCTGGTAGATTCTATTTCACAATTTTTTGAGATGCACTTAGATCGAATCAATTCTAAATCACCACTACAACTGCTTTACATCTATCTCGCCATAAACAGAACTTTGTTTGTCATCCCGTGTTCGGTCAAAATTATTTTGATCTTATTAAATCGTGCGTAATGATACAAGTTCTGTCTTAATGACAAGATTATTTTTTTCCTGTAGAGGATGTAGCTGCAGAGAAATGAACAGAAAAAGATAAGGGTCATGGTATCCAGGCTGTAAATAATCCCCATGCTTACAGTAAAAATTGCCCACACATTGATATACTGACTGAGAAATCCCGCGTCCCAATCCCTTATTCCACCACTGCAGATCAAGAGAAGCCCATCCGATGTCAGTTTAGTTGCACCGAGTACGTTAAGCTGGAAGGGACAAAGGCAAAGCTCTGGATGTGTACTGACCATGGGCATGTTTACCAGGGCTGTGCGAAAGGTCTGTTCTCCACACGACCATCCTGCTCAGGAGAGAGGGAGCCCTCGTGCCGCCACGGGCCCTCCACAAGCACCCTTTGGCTGCACCCCGTCTCGATAGCTTTTCTGTTGGCAAGTTGAACCTGTATTGATTTGGGTGACATGTGGTCTGCCTTTTCTGTGCTTCACTAATGACATAATATCGGAAAGCCAAATCCATGAGTCACTATTTATTTGGATTCATCGCTTACTCACAGGACTGTCCCAGTTTGTGTCCTTGGCCATATCCTGAAAGATCACACTATGCTCATTGAAGGTGATGGGACTTCTGGGTGCGTCATATCCTCCGGGATTTGGTGCTCTGGGTCAGTAAGGAGGATCAAAATTTGCCACTGTCAGGTACCTCAAAACAAAGTTGATTCCTGCATAAGAGAACAAGCCCAAGTTTTGCAGCCCTATCTAATACTGCTCAAAATACCTTTCACCATAAAACACAAGTAGGACGTGGATGGCGTACCGTGCTGGCCCAGGGTCTGCAGGTGACCACGACGGAATGGGCACTCATTCAGTGCCAGTGACGAGCCCAGACCCGATCCCTGTGTGTCCCGGCTCTGACCCAGCGGCTCTGATGTGAGCTTTTGGCACCGCGGTCCAACCTGCGAGCTGCTGCGCGCCAGAAACCGGGCTCCATCGGCACCTACGGCCCCACGTGGGCGTGAGCGTGCTCGACAGCTTGGGAGCCATATGCGGCATCCCGGTGTCCTGGACCCGCGGTGCTGGAGGTGTCACCCATGGTCCCATCCGCGCCCCCCACCGTGACAGAATTACTCATCCCCACCGCAGACAGCAGCGTGGCATCGGAGAGACGCGGCTCTGCCATGTGGGGAGCTAGAAAATGGGCTTGCATAAACTCAGTCTGCCACTCCGAGCTATTGAAATAAGCAGAGCTGACAGCTCCTCATCAAAGGAAGGTACAGATTAAAAAACAGCGAGTCAGTTAATTTAGGAAAGGAGACTGAGGCAGAGGAAAAAGAGGCATTTAACGGAGAGGAAGGCGGTAGGAGTGGAAGGAGGCTGGAGGTCCAGCAGCCCCCTGGAGGTGTGTGTCCCGGGGACCTCTCCCACTGGCAGCAGGGACCCGTGAGGGAGAGGATCCCAGTGACGCTGCAGAACACTTCGGTCCTGTCCTGCAGCTGTCACAACAGATTTCATCTTAAGAGATCTTTGAGCTCGAGGAGGTTACTGCGCAGAAGGGCTCCAAGGTGCAGTCCTGTCTGATCTGTTTGTCCCTTTCTTCCATGGGATTAAGAAATAGGGAGGAAAAGGAGAGAGAAACTAAAGAAATGTTTTCTGCGTCTGGTTTGGGTAACTGAGTTGGCAGCCAATGAGGGGGACAGATTTCTAATAAAGAAATAGCTCCTGCAGCTTCTCAGGCACAACTCCACCTGAAATCTGTGATTCATTACTTTAGAAATTCCTTGGATTTCCAAATTGTGCAACTGGAGGACAACCCGTCCCCGGGTCTGCGAGCTCTGCCGTTGTGGTCAGCGGCCACCTGCCAGGCGTTGTCTTTACTCACAGGGCACATGCCTTGAGATGGGAACTATTTATTTCTATGGCGTTTACAACAGTCTTCACCCCAACTGCTGCAAAACACCATCTGATAGTAATAACCCAATAATCCTTCCTCTGCTCCACAGTCACCTGTGGAGGCTATCCCATCACTGCGCTGCTGCGAAGCAATGCACCGGCTTCAGCCCACCCCGCCTCCTCGGCAGGGCTTACGGAGGAGCCCTTGGAAAGCATTTCTGAGCCTGTCTTCCTCAACAGCTGCGCTGAAAAGATTTTGTCCCAGGCGTAAAAAGGAACTTTTTTCTCCAAGTCAGGTTGGCTAAGACCTCTAGGGTATTTTTTTGCCTCTTTCTGTCACACTCTCTGCTTCCTGCAGCCATCCGGGAGATTTGCTCGTAGCCCAGAAGGTAGAACAGCTTCTGTCGCCCGCTCCACTGGGCCTTCTGCTGGCTTTTCAGTGTTTACTGCAGGTCCTGGGTTTGCTACAGGGCACTGGTCTGGGTTCAGTGGCCACTGCTGTATGGTGGTAGGAGCTGGTTATCTCCTTACCGGTTCCTAGGGCTGGCCTCAGCAGCGCAGGTAGTCCCTGCCAGCAGCACAATCCCACCGGCTCTCTCAGGGGTCTTCGTTGGCCCCTGTGACCTGTTTCCTAAGGGAAGGGCAGTGAAGAAGGACTTGTCACCCCCATCGTTTCATGCTGCCCTTGGTGACGGGTGACATAAGGGATTCTTCCCATCTTTCACTTTCAAAAATAAGGAGAAGTTTTGGAGGCCAGGGAGATGGAGAACCAGCCTTTGCTTTAAGAGAAGGTGTTGTGGCAGAGCCCTGGGGATATTATCAGCTTTCAGTTGTGTCCTGAAGAGATTTATTCCCTTTTTCCCTAAAGGCCATTGCTTCCTCCTGCTTCCTCCCCTTTCAAGTCTTCTTGAATTACATGGATCTCCCCCTCCTTGTCCCAAGCAGCACAGCTGACCCTTTAATCACTGTTTGCCACCTAGCTAGCAAATGTAGGTCACTTTAATTTATTAAAAATAAAATAAAATACAAGACTGGGAATACAGAGCAGCTCCCAGTTTAGCTTGAGTTTAGCTTGTATGCTTAAAAAGGAAAAAGGACGTGGCTGAGAGGGCTATGTGTTAAAACCTGGCATTGTGGAGCGCTAGCTATTTAAAAATACTCACTTTGCTCCTTGCCACTGCTACGAATAACACTAACATGAATGTGCACACATTCACACCCCCCCAGATGATTGTCTCTTTACTGCTGTGTTTGTAGGCAGCACAGGCCAGTTCCCATTAAAGTCCAACTCTTGAGTTCACTGGACATAAATCACCTTCAGGATATCTCTTTTTTTTAATAGCATTTTATAAATAAAAGAATTAAAAGTATGAAGAATTAAAAAGGTTTTATTTTCCATTCTTTCAACTGAGGGACTATCCAGATTGACTTAGAGGGAGGGTTTGCACACTGGGCAAAGAAAATGTGCTCCATCCCAATTAGTTTCTCTGGCTGGCCTGATCTTGGGACTGGCCAAAGGTCAAAGACGGTCCTCATCCCACATCCACCCTTGGCAGCTCTCCCTATGGAGACGGATGCTTCATCAAGAGACTGCCCTACTCTGGCTGCCGCCACAAGGGAAATTCTCAGTTAGCAGAGCTCAACCGAGTGACGGAAAAGGGACGTAATCAGAACTGTGGTTGTGTTGAAGGATTTTATAGGGCTCCTGTTCTTTCTCAGCTTTTTTGCACCTTTCTGGTTTCATCTGGGTGATGGTAACAAAGACAAACATCCTCTTTAAAATCCTCCAGAAGAATTCCTCAAAAAAGGAATTTCCACAGCAAACTCTGCACATGAACAGCCCAATGGGTGTGACTGGAAATGATTTTTTTCTTGCAGCAGCAAACACCCAGGCTTTCAAAAAGAATGAACCCACTTTGGTATTTTTAGTTTTTATTGCATTCATTTAACGAATGTCATTACTTGCAGCTTAAAAAATGACAGTGAGTTTGTGTGAGCTCTCCTGACACTTTTTTCATTATCCTGGTGGGCAACAGAAATAGGCAGGGGAGAGAGGAGGAAAGCAGCTGAAGGGTGCCAAAAACAGGCGAATATCTATGCAGCAAAAAACGTTTAGGTGGTACTGAAAAATTTGCAGCATTGAGCGGTGGTATTGGACTGCCTATAGAAACTTTTTTAAAAATATGAGAATAGCTCGTTTGTTGGGTTTTCAAAAAATATCAGATTTCACACTGGGCTGCTATGAAGGGTGGAAATTTTCTTGAAAAATTGTCATTTTATACAACTCTAATTAGCAAACTGTTCATATAAACCCACAAGCTGTGCAGCAGATTTCACTTCCAACATCTCTACAGACAAGACAGAATTTCACCTACTTATTTACTGATCATGTCGCAGCATCCTTTTCCTACTCGCTGATGACTGTTCAGTGGCTTATGTAAAATGTGCTGGTGATTTCACAGCATTTCCATTGGACAAGTGTCCACGTGCTAAAGCAAATCACCATCACTGGCACGCTCCTGTTGGCAGTCTCGTTAGGCAGGAACCAAGGAGCAAAAGATTGAATTATCTTTTCAACCCAAGAGATGGTACAACCAAGAGGAATTGAAAAACATGGACGGGGCTGTTTGGGGTCTCAGGCACTACTCTTTCCCTCTCGGTATACCTTTCAGCAGCATGAATATTTATGACTGTATTTTGTCCTGTTACAGACAAAATAAGAGATGCCCAAGGGGATTCAGTCAATGCAAATAAAAGCAATGTTTGCAAGCATGAGTAAATCTCAGTCACGGTACTTGGCATTTTATGTCAAATACAGCTAAAGCGCAAAATTGCAAGAGAGAGAAATTATTTCAGAACTGTTGTTGGAAGGTCACTGGAAAGAAGTGGAGCCTTGAGTGATGAGTCCTCCCTCTTTCAGGCCATGGGTCAGGCAGGGTTGCCTGTGTTTTGTACGTAACCACTTGGGGATCATTAATCCTAACTGAATCCCCTGTTTCTTTGAGGTGTTAAACTCACGAATATTGGTTGGGTCTTTCATTCCTCCTACAGCCAACTTGTAGCTTCCACTAGTTTCATATATGTTTCAAAATGCACATTTATCCCTGAAAAGATTTTCACGCTAGTAAAAATCCTTCAAAACTACACTTGTTGGACACCATGGCAGAGGTTGATGACGAAAGATAACACCTGATTAAAATCAAGTAAATTTATTTCATTCTTACTTTATTAGTAGCCCATCTGTAATGAAGAAAAAAAAAAAGACAACCGTGCAAGAAGGCTTATACTCTGCAAGCATCTGCTCAGTATTTCTAATGAAAAGTTTGCCTTCCACCTCTAATTGTCTTATGTGGCGTCATGGGGAACAGAAAACTCCCTCTAACTCTATTGATTTAATTCCACCACTTTTGCCAATATTTAGAGATATTGTTGTTGCATTAATGTTAGTTAAACTAGATGTATTTCACTAAAACTGTTACTGATATTTATTTTGCCATTCCTTTGTATGTCAATAAAATGAAATTTCCCCCAGTAGAAACAAGCCAAGTGAAAGTCTCCCTATGCTCTTCACATGTCTCTGTACACTTAAAGCATTCTCAGATAAGGTGTCTTAGATTTCAAGAACTAGAAAGTATATAACGATATGATTTTTTGTTCATTTTGTCTACAGTCATTGTGACTTCCAGTTTCAACTACATGGAACAATAAAATTAAACTTATGTATATTCCATTTTATATCTTTCATGTTGTATTTATCTGTGCATGTCTTCTTCATTGTTCATGTGTATATACATTTACTTACACATAGTGACCACCTCAAAGTATTCTTTCCCAGGTGGTCTATTCTCTGATTTTAGATTTTATTTGCAATTTAGAGAAGCTTTAAAAACTGTTTCAAAGCTTTTTGTTGTGGATAGTTACAGTTTGTCTTAAATACAGAGCTTAGACAAATCCATTTTTGTTTATCTTTCTCAGTACTCAATAAATGCTAATCCAATAGCTCATTTGTGTTTAATATATATACTTACTAGGGCTTGGATTTTCTAAGCTGTGCAAGTATAGTCCCTCCCAAGACCCACCAGCTCCCTTTGGACATCCAATTTATTTTAAATCCCAAGCTTCTTTTAAATGCCAGCATAACTCAATTTATGAGCATAACTCAATTTATGGGCATGAAATGTCTGTTTAAATTCATATGCATTTATTTATTTTTCTATACCTTTCATTTCTTGAAGGTGCTATAAACTGAAACAAAAAAAACAATAAGTAAGTGTAAAACCAGCAGATCACTTTGAAACGTAATAGCTGCAGGTTTTTATTATTTAGAGCTCTGTGGAGCATGATCACAGGTGCATTGAACTCACAGTCAGGTATTTTCTGACATGGCTTTGAGTCTGTGCCTTTATAAATTGGTGAGAAAGCTTTTACTGCCTTTGCCAGATTATTAATCTGCCTTGCCTGATTATTCCTCTTCCTTGCAAAGCGCTGCAGTTGTTTTGTGTGAAAGTAAGGACTCGCATCCTCACAGGTTGCCTTTTCTTTCTGTTTGGCTTTACAATAAAGTCATAATGATGAACCGGTGACTCTTCAATTTTATCATCTCAGCAAGTCATGTAAAAACAGAAGTACAGATTCACTGCAGGATGAAATAGAAAGAAAAAGTGGTTTGGAGAATGGTCTTCTCAAAGGCCATTATTTAAAAAGGTATATCATAGGCCAGAAGTATGCATAAAAATGCCTGTATTTGTTTTCACCCTGTTGCTTTTTACTCACCTTTGGTTCAGTATAGTGCCTGTCAGCACTAAGTGGGTCATTAGAAGGTCCTGCGCAACTTGAATTACATTGATCTTGGTGTTTTGCCCTTCATAACCCGTTGTCTGATACAACATGGGGCTCTGGTAGGTGCCCTGGTGTTTGGCCAAGACCCTTCCCTCTCACCATTGCTCATGGTCAGCCTCCTGGGCAGAAAGCCGAAGTGTCTTTTCTTTGGAAGGGCATATATACCTCTGCAGTGAGAGCAGGGTTGATACTACTTATTTATCTGCTCTCTTTCCAGTTATTCAGGGCCAAATGCCTAGGCCGGTACTCACGGTGAGCAATGATTTACTGCCTTGATGGGACTTAAATGGAAGGATAGTGCAGCGCTTAGTGTGAGTTGCAGAATACAGTCATCAAAGATGAAAGAAACTATTTGCACGGTGGATTTGCTGTCATATTTGAGACTTAATATTTCTAGACTTGTGCTGTCACTCGTGCAGTGACATTATTTAGACGTGTACTGAAGTCAAACTGTGAGAGAAGGTGATAATAGAACAAGTGTGGTGGTGAGAGGAGAGGACTGTCAACATTTAAAGCACAAATCTGCAACCACATCTAAATCATTCCTTCTAACGTATTTTAACTGTAGGGATGGGCATCTCTAAGGGTGCAAATCTGAAATGAGTTTAAGTTCTTCACTGACATGTAAGTAAGATAAGGTACATGGCAACACACATTCGGTGCTAGCGTTGGGTCTTCTCCATTTAAGCAGAGAATCAGAGGTGTGATTGCCTAATAAGGGCACAACCAGAGACAGTTATTGAATTCCTTAATCCATTCAAATACATGCTTTCGTACAGCTCTAGAGAAGAGACTTTATCTCCTGAATTAAATGTTGGCTTTGTGATAACAAAGCTCGCGAAAGATCAAGAAAGATTCTGACATCAAAACTATTCATCACCAAAGAAATTTCTAAAGGCTGAAACACTGAAGCTGCATATAATTGTGCATTGCCAAAGCAAGCTGTCCCCATGCAGAAGACCAGCACAAGTCAAATGGAGTTTAAAGTCCTTGATCACTTTATCAGTGGGTTTGTCATGGTACATAGGACTCATGCTGTTCATATTATATAGGGATGATTTTTTTTCCTAAATGAAAGAAAGATTGGGTCAGAAGTGCATATTTATGACTATATTTAATATGCCAGTTTTTTTAGAATACATTGATTTTGTTCTATTTTTGTCATATGTATTTAAAATATTATATTTTGCTCTTCAGTTTTCCACTATTTTTAAAAAGGATTTTAATATGCAAGCACCAGCTTCAGTAAAACTGTTTAAGGAATTAAAGGAATATATTTGCCACGACTACCTTTGGAAGCCAGGCTGTGTCACCTGGGTTTTACAAATAGGAGTTTCCTTGAAATGTTGCTTGACATATACCATGTTGCTTTCTACAAAATGAAAATGACGTTGTCATTTACCAATAATCACGGTCCTCTTGGAAGCTGAACATAAATGGTACTGTCCTCTAACATAGGAAATATCCTGTAATTTGTGTTGAATGCTTCTTCGCCCAGTAGGGACCACTGGATGGTACTCTGTATTGTTCAAAAAGTGCAAGTCAGGAGTGATATCTAATCAAATGGTCTTTAAGAAAAAGAGAGCCTGAGTGGACTGGGATGACAACAAAGAAGACAAAAAAGTGACAAAGAATGTGAGGTATGGAGAAATGCTGGCAGAAGGCTTGGATCTTTAGAGGCTCAGGGTTTGACCAGGAAAGCTCACAGCTTGTCATCTGATGAGAAGGTAAAGAGAACATGAAAGACTCAAGGAGGGGTCATAAGAAGTCAAGTTTCACAGGACTGACTGTATCAATGAACTGGAGAGAGATCCTCATTTCTCCACAGAGAAATGGCAAGGGTCTTGTATTGCACAGGTACCGTTTTAGTGTTTATAAACCGGATTGCTGGTTTATCATTTGACTTGACTTTGCTGAAATACTGCTCCCACACCTCTTGTTGCAGTGGAGATGACATGTATTTTCTGCCTTTGGTTCTGCAGGCCTCTCTGGTGCAAGGGATGTGTTGGCTGCAGCAGGAGATGTTATTGTAGCACAGGTGCAGAGGAAGGGGTAATGATGCAAACCCTTCTTTTAGTAGCTCCAAGTTCAGAATCAATTTGCTAGAAATTTAGCAGATGCCAAACAAATATAGTCTGCCTTTGCAGAGGAAAAACACTATCACAATTACAGCCTTGGAAACAATAGGTTTTTGGAAAGTGCAGCAATTTCTTAATCTTGGTATTGATCATTTCCCTTATTATCAATGCTGTACGGCTTTGAAGAAACTTTGCAGGTAAGCAGACCAGGCTCTCTTCTGTCTGGTTTCTGTGCCGCTGCCTGGAGGCAAGCTGGACCACCTGCAAAACTGAAATGCCCAGCACGTACCAGGCTGCGCTGGTCCTATGTCGAGAAAAAGCTCGCAAGTCCCACCTTGCTCTGTGGTGGTTCCCCGGGTGCGACCAGACTCCACCACCTAACCTGGCAGGCGGACAAGAGTCCAGAGGGCCTTCAGTCCCATCCACAGCAGTGCCAGGTGCTGGTCTTTGGGGTGGCTTTACCTTTGGGAGGGTCTTTCGTCACAGCGCTTCAGGCACAGAGTAGACATGGCCAGTGTTCTGAATGCTGTGTAAATAATAAGTCCTACATCTTGCAAATCCATGACCTGTGCTAGCATTTCAGTGGCCCGTGCCCCCTCTGAGCGCTGGATGGCATTGCATTTGCCAGCAGGACTTTCCTCAGGGCACAGGGTGTCCAGGTGCTTCAGGGGCAACTGGCTTTCTGTCTGTCAGCTCGCTGTCTGCACAGTCTCTGCTTTGAAGATATAGGAAGGATGGCAAAAACTGGGGAATTCCAAGAAGGCTGTGTATCTTTGCAAACCAGAGCTGAATGTTTTAAGCTGGGAGCCCTAAACAAATGGACAGTAAAAGATGTTGGCCTGAGCTGCCTTGTCTCAGGTCCCTCTCTACAACATGAGTATAATCCAACTGGTTGTGGCCGTGGGAGTGATGCAAAGGACAATGATCAGAATCCGTGGTTAGAGCCCTGTGGAGAAAACGGTGAGATTAACAATTTGATATTCAGTGTATTGATTCACACTACAAGGGGGGGCAAATTAAAGTTTCATAGGCAATAGTACGGTTCCTCCTTCCTAACTGTGATTATTTGACTTTGCAGCTATAACATACCTTTAACATCTCAAAATGTCACTGTTGATTTCAGCAGAGTTGCACTGACCTGTGTCTGCTGAAGGTTTGCCCCATTATCATTCTGTTGGACAGACACGATGTCTAATCACTCCAAACCTCAATTTCCATCTTTTTTCCTAGGAACTTAAGTAGAAATCCTGAAGGGAAAACAAACGTCCAGGATGAATCACTGGGAGCTTTGTGTGAGTAAAAAGAGCTGTAAATAGAACTCAGGGTGGTGGCAAGTTACGGTACTGAGACATCTATTATTTGTAAGGTCAAAGAATAATTTGTCAAAGAAATGTGAACACCGTGACTTGGTACACCAGTGATTGAAATAAACATCATCCACCGTAAGAGAAATATCTGTCACTGTACTTGTTCTGTATATTTAAAATGTCTCTTTTAACTTTAGAGATCTATCTCCTCTCCTGTAATCAAGGAAAATACATGAACATTTACCACTTTGGCCTGAGTGTTACAGGCAGAAAAATCACAGAGTAGAGCTCTCGGCACATTGATACGCTGAAGACACTGCCTCAAGTGACAGAATGGTCTTAAAGGGCTAAAATGAAGAGAGATTTGGTGAACTTCCAGAAGATGGTTGAGCCAGGAGAGGGATTGTCTGAGCCTTTGCTTGTAAGGGCCACTCCACGCTGCTGTTCAGCAAGAGGCTTAGCAGGCAGCAGGTGTGGGATGCCTGTGGCTGCTATAGTCGATGTCTCTTGGCAGGGGTTGTGATGGTGCACGATCATATTTTGAGCTTCTTCAAAGGAATGAAAGGAATGAACAGAGGTTACTGTAGTGCATTATCAACAGAATAACCCCCATTCTCCACTTAAAGTAATAATCCTTTCTTTGTGAGCACCAGTAATCTGCAGCCAGCATGCACAAAGTAATTTGCACAACCTGCAACAGAAAAACACAGACGATACCCAAAATAACTTGGCAAGCCATTTGCTTATGTGTATAACAAGCAGAAATGAGCAGGATTGCACTAAAAAGAACATTGTAAAGCCCGAACTTTGCTCGGTGGGCTCGTGGCAGTCTCATGGCATCACGTAAGTTTCCACTTGTTAACAGACCCTTCATTTTTGTTTCTTTTTCTTCTTTTCATTTTTCTTTCCTTTTAGCATATTAAAATGGTTTCTGTGAGCTGTCATCAGAAGCCAGAGTAAACATGTTGCTTTTTCTGGGGCTAAATGTAAACTAGTACACTTTGCTGAGCCCCTCTTGTCGATGCTGAAGAACAGATTGAACAAAGCGAGGTTTATTGTCTCCAGCTACTTGTACAGAAGTGTTTTTGGAACTTGTCAAAATTACAAAAAAATATGCACAAATTTGAAAGGTTATACCACAAATTAAAGGAGCAGCAATTTCTTTTGTCTTTAGATGAAAAGATGGAAATAAAAGACAACAATGGTTTTATGAATGTGTTAACAAATAACCTGGAATAAACAAGAAATTAATTATTTTTAAAACCTTGAGAAAATCTTGAGAAAAATAATTAAAAATCTACCGGTAACTCCCTAGTCTCATAAAAATTATTTTGGAGGTATCAAGTTTTGCTGAAAAGACAGTATTCTTGATTTTTCATCTTAATAAAATCTGACAATCTGTAGTCCCTTCTTTATTCCTTTCATGTGCTAAAGTAAGAACATGTACAATTATGCTTTGTATTTTACCTTATGTTCCTAAATTCAGTACATTATTATAAATTGTCAGGTATAAAAAGACAGGAGAAACACAGTTGATACCTGAAGTTAGAATTGCTCCAAATACACTACCATTAACAGCTGAAGACCAGAAGTATTAGCCTTCTTACTAACGTGATGAGCAATGGCCATCTGTCTTCACAAAGGATTCCCGGCCAAAAATGATTACCTCAGTCCCAGTAAACTCTTGAACTTTTCTGCAGAGCAATAAGGGGTTTAATGAAGGAGATACAGAGCGAAGGCCCAGACCCTCAAAGGTCTATTTAGGTTTTTAACTCTTGTAGAGGCTCTCTCTTCCATGAAATTCTATACTCCAAAATACTTGAAACAGTATACATCTTCTGTTAGGAAGATAGAGAATAAAGAAAAAAGTCAGTGGAACAATTTTCTGTAAATACCTCAGAGAATCTGGTTCAACTTCTTCTCTCACCTGAACTTGCTGAAATCTGAGTTAGTCTATTAAAAATTAGATTAGGTTTACGCCAGCATACTAGAAAAAGGAAAATAAGCAAAAAACCTAGAACAAGTTGCCTTTCTGAATTTTAAATCGATAATATAAGTTGTATCAGAGCTAACTCGCTACCTGAACGTCTGCTCACAGTGCTATGTCAGTCAATGCCTGGTGTCAAGCATCCCTTGACTGATATAATGGGAAACAAACCCACAACCCCAGGACTAAAAAGGTATCTGTCAGTACGAGCTAGAAAATCAGTCTTTTATTGTAGTGGCATGCAAAAATCCCCATCTCCTCAGTGTATCGGCACAGAATGAAATGTATATATAGTCTGTGCAGAATTAAAGAACTTGACCATAAAATCAGTGTGCATCAAGATCAATAGCAGCAAATAATTGCAGCCAGATTAAGGCAAACATCTGCAGGTAGAAATGCATATGTGGGTATTTGCATCCACACAATCCCAAAGAAATCAAAAAGTCCTACCCAGGAAAATGGTTCCTGCCACGTGGATCCATTTCCTTGAGAAAAGCCATAAATTGTTAGGATTAGGGGGTATATAATCCAAACAAGGCCAAAAGAGTCATTGCATTTCCAAAGGTAAGAGGACAGACACTACTATCATTGAGAGAAAAAAATAGCACAAATTGGCATGAGTTGTAAATCAGTACTGACAGGGACAGAAAGCAGGCTGACTTCAAATATTAAATAGGTGAAATTAGAAAAAAAATATTGCAAGATATTACTATTTGGAACATATGTAGCACTTTTTCATTCATAGATCCCAAAGCATTTCATAAGAATGGATAAAACTCCTTCCTCCTGAGTTTGTAGCTAGAGTAAGTAGGGCATAGAAGAACCGCAGTGACCTTGCTAACATTTGTCTTGCGGTGCTTCCATAACTACCAGCATGGGGAAAAAAGATCCTAAGGGCTGTATTTTATAAAGGTAGTAGGTACTGAACTTATAATGGAAAAAAAGAAAAAGAAAATATCTCAGGAGGAAACGAGGAAGAAAAGAATATGAACGGGAAATAAATAGGAACGAGGAGTGCATGTAAGAGAAAAAGAAAAGGAAAATCTACAAGAGAATAAAAGGAGAGGGTTTGTACAAGCGTGCAAATATACACACCTCCATCGCAGATACACACACACAGATTTACCTAGCACTTGTGAATTTTTAATAGGGGTACCTCAGTGTCAGGCTCCTGCCATGCACGCAGATTATGAATGCACCTGAGCTCCGCGCGTGGGGCTGTGGCAGGGGACCGCTCCAGACCAGCCTGGAAGTCGCTCCCGTTAGCATCACCTTGAAAAGTCTCATCCTGAACGGTGAGATGGGCCTTTCTGCTGACAAGGATGCAATCAGCTGAATGACTAAATAGTTCGGCTTCCTGCTGAAAAGCTTGTAAGCTAGTCCTATATTAGGACAATTTTCTGCCTCCCTTTTTTTTAACAAATCTGTGAACTCAGAAGTTTCTTAGAAGGAAAAACTGCATGTTTTAAAGTCAGTGAAAAAAATAAGCAATCCTCAAGAGATCTGAAGCCAATGCAGACAGTCTGTGAAAAATTTGTTTCTAAGTATGACACTACAATGAAAATCAATGATGGAAAATGGTAGCTTTTTGCTCAGCAGTTCTTAGTCAGCCACATCTGTTTGCTTTAAAGACAACAACTTTAATGCTGTTTGCTTGTGTTCAGATTGCAGCAACGCAGTGTCCAATCAATAGATCAGCTTCCTCAGTTTTGATTGATTATATTTGTGCCAAATTTTTGGAACTCTTCCTTTTGTAGCCTGATCTGAATCCTGCTGAAATACCTTCTTCTCATTCACTTCATGCAATTTGGCTCAGACTCACGAAGATTTTAGCTGCACAGATATTATTTAGAGCCTGAATTTCATGTTCTGAACCCTGTGTTGAGTGTAGAAAGAGCTCATACCCACCCCAAGATATCATGTTCATTTTTTTGTAGTTAGCTTATAGATGGTCTGGTTTTTTAAATTCTACAGGAAGCAGGATCAATATAAAAGGGAAAAAATGCAGTGCCCTACTAAATAATTTTTGTAAGATCAATCTTTGGATATTTATAATTGATTTCCCATGGCAAGCTTTCTTTTATAACTTTTATTTCTTCACTACTATTTTTTCTTCTATCTAACTGTAATATTTCTTTAATGATCTTCTGTTTATGACTGTTTTCTTTAGCTATAGTAGAAGAGTAGAACAGTAGAAGAGTATTAAATAGTTAGAGAGTGAAAAACATGGAAATAGTCAAATTCCCATACAGATCAAAAAGTCAACGAAGGACTTGAAAGAAGCAAAAAAAAAATCACAGTGTTTAAAATATGCATCATCAAAGTGTAACAAAAACCTTTCTCATTGAAACATTTAAGGTGTGCAATTGTTTTATTTCCAAGTGGGACTACTTATACAAGAAATGGGATAGTGAGGACCAAATTGCTAAAAATGCTTAGGTCTGTATTTGAGCATCTGTGCACTTTGCACCGCTGCAAGTTAGCCCCTGAAAGCCACTGGAACTGGTCTGGTTCAGTCCAAAAGAGCACTGCTTCTCATTTCCAAAAATTGTGATTGCCTGACAGTAATGTGTGTTTGCTATTGGAGCTCAGGCTGCACTGCATGTGCATTTGTAGGGTAAACATGAAGGATGATAATGGCCACAGGTCTCAAAGGACTGGAGCGGTCCCAAAATAGGATTTTGGTAACGTGTCTTCAGCAGACCTCCTCCTAGATGACAAACATTCGAGATGTAAAGATTTCTTTTGTAGCTCATGGTAAAGCATAGCCGACCCATGAAAGAGAGAGCATTAAGTACCAACTCCATTCACACACTGTGTATGCTGTGACTAACATCCCAATTTTTACACGCTGGAAGGCATTTTTATTGCCATTGCATGACTTTTACAATATTTGATAAGATTTCTCAAGATTTTCCGTTTGAGGGAGGGTTAATATCACAGTTAACAAGTAACAGATTATGAGGAATTCAATTCATCAGTATTTACATGCTTTGTTAATCTAAGGATGGTATGCTTTTTGCTTACCTTTTATGACAGTTGTTTACAACTTGGCATTGTTATTTTGAAGGAATATTTCAGGTGTATTTCTCGTACCAGCAAGGATGGTGTTGAACTTCCTACTTTGCCCGGGGCCATAGAACTGCTATAGGTAACATGAAGGAACTGCTAAGCAATATTAAGTAAGCATGGCTAGGTGGTCTGCCTCGAAATGTGGTGTGCCTCATGGAAATATGCCCTGAGGGTTAGGGATTCAAATGGAGCCTAAATGGAAGAAGGGGCAGTCCCCTAAATAAAAACATTCTGAAAATTGCTGTGCTCTACCGATATTTTGAGCTTCAGGCCTGCTTATACACCCACTGATCCTGGCTCAAGAGTCTCATTGGAAACACGATATTGAATAAGTCATTACTGTGGGGAAAAAAAGGCAGGCTCTCTGACCTGATGAATTCTGCAAGAAAAAAAAAAGCAGAAAAATTGTCCTTGGGCTTTCCAGGTCATGTGCCAACTACCACATGACATGACTGACTCTGAAAGATATGCCAGGGCCACTGAGTAAACCAAGGACCTCCCTCTCTTGACAGAAGCCGGAGAAAGCTCTGGAGATGTGTTCTTGTTATTGCTTCAACCTTGTAGGGTTGAGTCCCCTCCCCTGAAGGATGGGATATTTGAGAGGAAAGTCATCTGGATATATTAGATAATCAGATCTTAAAGATAATGATTTACTCATGGTTGGATAGGAAAGGGCTGATGTGATTCAGAGGGTGGGCAATAACAGCAGGAGGATCATTTAGGGCAAAGGGAGGAGGATGAGGGTGGTGAGTGGCTGGGCAGGAGGGGAGTGCTCAGGGGTGGTCATCCCTGGAGACCCTGCACCCCGTGCCAACCTGCTTTTGCCGTTTAGCAAGCAGGGGCAAATCCAGAGACAATAACCAAAATCAGCCAGGGGCCAGTGACTGCCAGGCAAGCCCCAGGTGATGGAACAGGCTGGGCAAACCTGGGGGAGAGTCAGCCTGTGGCTCTGGGTCAATCTGGATCGGGGGGGTGGGTGGCCAGGGGACTGCCTCCACCTCAGGCGTGAAGTGAAGTAACACCAGTAGTAATCCTTCGCAGGGTTGTCCCTTTGCCTCTACTGACAGATAAATGTTTTACACAGATGTTTGTGAATGAAGGAGGGTACGCTTAATACCAACACATCTGTAAGCAGGTAATTTGGAAAGGTGGACTTTTGTTTGGATAATACTAAGAACTATGAATCTGAGTTTTTTCGGACGCACAAAACATAGTGAAAACCAATGTTATATTCATGCAGGTAAGTTTAAAGAAACTTTAGACAGATGTATGAGTTATGAGAGTAATTTGAAATTCACAAATGTTCACACAGGAGTTTATACTGAAATTCAGTTACGTAAAGGATGCTGGCCAAAAGGAAAGGTGTAGTTAATAAAATTAAAGGCTTGCTTTTCCAGTTTAACTGTAAAGGTAAGCTGGGTTTCTCCCTTACCCCAATTTTATATTAGCTGAGTCTGAATGTGTCAGTTCCTCAGTTTTCTGCTGTAGCTCCGTGATAGGACTATCATAAAACATACCTGATTTTTTTGTCAACAACTGTAAGTGTTGAACTTTATGAAGATTTCAGCTGCCCTGTTCTACTCCCTGCTAACCCAAACGTATCAATATATACAATGCATATATATGCACATCACTTCACACACTGCTTTACACACTGATTTATTTTTGCATAAGATTTCAAGGGTATGTGTAAATACACACATACAAATGCATAAAGTATATACTAGTTGTGCAGCTGTTCATATCAGTAAATATTTTTCATGGTTCCAAATAGAGATGTATGTGCAGTAAAAGAAAATGTGTAAGTACACATTGAACTAACATAAAAAGGTGAAGAAAAGAAATACATAGGAGGAAGGCCACAAGAGAAATCAAGAGATGTTACACTGCTTGTGAAAGAAAGACTGACATCTAAACACTAACAGAAACATGAAAAAAATCTGTGTACTTACTTTTGACTATGTTCCCTTGAGTTACAGGGAAATGGAAGGGTGACATTTAAAACCAGTGGCTACTGAGTAAGAGACCTATCTCATTACTTTGGATTGCTAAGTAATGAGGCAGAAGAATTATAATTGACATATAGACACATCAGGTTTTTTAGATGTCTTTGCTTGTTGTTTCCAGTACATCTTTAATTGACAAATTATCACATGAGAACAGTGATAGAGAATCAAAAGGCCCTTAAAGTTTCTAGGTATGATGAATTTCAGACTCCAACAAATATATTTTTATTTCTTTTTCATGGGACGTAACTGACTTGAGTTTTATGCTTTGTGAAGAATAGCAACAGTGCTTTTATATATACATTCTTTCATCAGCTTGCCATTCCAAGCTTAGTTTTATGCAATTTAAATTTCAGGTGGAAATTGTTGTGAAAATCCTTTAAGTTTGGTTGAAAGCAAGCAGAATTTTATTTACCCACTTTTTTTCCCATTTGCAATAATTCTTGCCCCATAGTTCTTCCACCTCTTTATGTAGCACCCTTGTCTGGATTCAGTTTAAGGGAAATTGCCTGGGGATTTTTGCATTTGATACCCATTTATTATCTTTCAGAGAATTTTCTTACATGTAGTATCAACATGTGATGTCAAACATCTACATATACATGTTTAAGGGCTAGACTCAAACAGGTGCAGAAAGTTGTAGTGAGTCATTCCCCAACTGAGGATGAATCATCCCGTCAGCACCTGGGACTGAATCATCCTTCAGGCAGGCAGCCATTGGCCGCTGCCTTTAGAGACACAAACACTGTCTCATAGATAGCAGTTGTCTACATTAGGATTTTGCTTGACTTGTTATTGCAACCATTAATTGAACAGAAAAGAAATGGCTAAAAAAATATCAGTTTTCAGTCTGAAAGTCTTCCAGCCCACTTTCTCTATCCTTTGGATGCTTTCTCATGTCCTTGGAGGATGCTTTCCAAACACTCAAGGAAAATACCTGAAAATTTTGTCACTGATTTCATGTGAGAGGTGAAAATATTGCTCACAGTCTTAGTCTATGCAAGCCCCCCATGAGTTATGCGCTATCCAGAGCTGTGTTTCAGATCATCAGCTTACACCCTGCTTTGGGCTTTGATATCAGTTTCTCTCTGACTATATTATGGCATGACCTATAGTTTCCCTGTGGTGGCTTATTGATCTTTTCTTCCTGAACTTCGTATGATCTCAGGCTTTCTGATTGAGCTGTTTGAACGTGGCTTGATCTCTGATTCTGGCCTGCCCATGGCCATGAATTTGGTATCCAGGTCCTGGAGCAAACTGCAGGACAATGTTTCCCACTGTCCCAGGAAAAAACAAAAAGCTAAGGATTCGTGTACAGAGGTAAGTTTCATCAGTTAAGGCAATAGAGTTAAACTACTTCTTACCTCAATATGGCTCAAAAAAAGGAAATATGGTGTTTGGGGATTAGAGTCTTCTAATGTTACAGAAATCAAGAGGGGAGAAAAAGCCACCCATTCTGAGATATGAGTTAGGTATGATATACCTGCTGTAGCTGCAATGATTTAAATAAACACTGAGTTCTTAGAATGTACAATGTTTACAAGCCCTAAATGAGTTGTAAATGGCACATCTTCAAAGTAACACAGATTCCTGATTGTGTACAAATGCATTTTCCCCCCTCCGATTTCTGAAAAAGAGCATCTATTTGCCATGAACCTTCAAGGGTAGTATTCAGATACAGTAGGTACCTATGCCATTTTAGATGACCCTGGTATGCTGCCACTCCAGAAAAGTAGAGGTCTTCTGCAGATTCCACATCTACCTCAGAAATCTTATGGATCTTAAATATTGCTAGATACCTAGAGACTATAACGGGAGACATCCTTCACTCAGATAGTATCAAAACAAGTTGCTCTACCTCTCTGCTGTGGAATGAATGCTGCTGCTTTCCCCCTCTGCCAGCCTATTTTCAGTCTGAAACAAGCCTTACAATAGTAGAAAGAAACAGAAAAGTCTAGACTGCAGATAATGTTTTCTGAAAATTCTCCTGTTGTTCATTTAGAAAAGTGGTTGTTGCATGAGAATGAAAAGACAGACTGCTATGGATGTAAAATAGTGTGCATATATAAATACAGATGTCTTCTTGGCCATTTCTGAAATGAAGGCCAAATTAGCCCAGATCTGCCTCAACAGGCAAAGCTATTGCTTCATTTCTGCTGAAACTATTTCCTTTATTGAAACAGAATCTTCCTGTGAATTCTATGTTGTGATTTTGTCAAAATAAGGTTTGTCCCATATTTCTCTTTTACAATCGGACCAAGTCACGGCCAGTGGTCTTCACACCAAACTGGGAAATATCAGTAGATTCTTATTATGAGACAATTATTTCAGACTTCGTTTAACCAACCAGACAAAGGCAGCAGATTATCCAGAACATGCAAAATATGATTTCATGTATGATATTCAAAAAGTAATTTAACAGTTTTTCTTTCAAGAGATGGATCTTAAAATGTTGCAAGACTCCAGAGATTATTAACAATCTCATTAAAAAATAATCACTTTGCTGTAGTTTTCTTGCCTTTGTGTTGTTTTTTCTTTGAAGTGCGGCATCATGGGTGCGTAGTAGAACCATGGGTGCTCTCCAAGGTGCTGAAACATGGGACTGGACTTCGGAACGTATTACGATTAATTAAAAGGATTAATGCTTTAAATTAACATCTTCAATTAACTATGGATGAAAAAAATATTTATTTAAAAGCTAAAGGTTTAAATTCCAAATGAATAGGGTCAGTCTCAGAAAGGAAAACTTTGCTTTAAGTATATACCTATATTTAGATCACATTTAGATTCTACAGAATACAAATAAGAAAGCAAGCAAATTGAAGCTAAGCAACCTCAGAAATGTAAAATATCATCTTTGTGATTTAAAATATTTGGGAAGGATTTCTTATGGATGTTGAATTCCTGGAAAACGATGTTGCTGAGGTTTGCCAGACAAGCTGAATAATACAGAGTTCTTGCTGAGCCCTGAGCTATCAGTATGTTCGTTATTAATAAACATTGCTGTTCTTTCTTTGCATATGTCCCTTAACATTTTTTAACTTGGCAGTGGCTTTTGTACTCAGAAGAAATGTAACAGAAGAAATGTCATGAGCATTTGTCCTGAAAATTGAGGCATTGCACTTCTTTTCCATTCTCCTTTAGTACTAACTTTTTATATGAAAGGATGGTATGATGAATATTTGTTCTTTTCAGATTTACTGTCCAAAGTTGTAGCATGACATAAGTTCAGGATAGCAGAGATTACATGTATATTTCTATATAACACTTCTGAGCTGCAGGAGCTGATACTGTGAAACACCAGTTCAAGCTTTGAATAGACTGTCCAAGTTGCTCAACATATGATGCATATTTCCTATAAGTTATGGTGGACTTATTGTGGAAATATGCATCTTAATATCTAACCAGCTGGCAATCTTGCAGCCTTAATGAAGAGTCTAAGGACTGAATGTGAATGTTGACTGAGCTATCAGTCTGCACTTCCATGCCATTCTCTGTATCACAACTCAGGAAGAATGGTCATGTTGCTCAGAAAAGCTTGCTCTGCTGGGCCATTGATGTCTTTTTCATGGGTAACTAAATGGTATTTTTTAAAAACTACCTTTAATTTGATTTTTCTTGTCCATTAACCTAATTAAAATGAATAACATGGTATAAATTAAACTTGTGCTATTCCACTACCTCAAATTTCAGGGAGAATTTATTAGTAAAGTCTCCCAACCGTAACCCCTGAGAGGTAATTTATTTAGAATGCCTTCTTCACTTCTTACTGTGTTTTCTAAATTATATTAAGATCATATAGGAACAGACAAGGCATAGTTCCTGAACCGGTGAAAATCAGGACTACTGAAGACAATGCAGTATGTCAACATTAAAATGTCAGGAAATACTTTAAATTACAGAGTCATATGAAGATACTTTTACCAGAATTATGGTTTAAGAAAAAACATATATACATTATAATCACAAATTAGTGATAGAGTTGTGACCAAAAGGAATGTTTTTACAGAGGAAAAAAAAATTACTAAAAATATTTCTTCAGAAGTTCTTTCTCATTTAATTACTGTTTTGGACACCTGATTCAAGAGACTGTATAAAGGAAGAATGAATTTAATCAACAAGCAATTCTCTAGGTACTTCATCAAGAAGAGCAGTTAACAAAGTGGAAAGGCATTTCTGAACTGAAAGACACAAGAGTTCATTAGGAGAGTAAGCATAATCAGGCCAAAGTGCAATTAAAAGAATGTTCATTATAATTGAAAACAGAGAACACATGAATTACAAGATTTTCAGAAGGCAGTGAAACAAACTTGTATGATCTATTTGAAGAATGGCTTCTTAAATAGAGAATTTAAACTAAAATATTCATAAAGACTACACCAAAGACTTCTTGCAAGCATGCCTAAGCCAAGCACATGAGCTTGCAGCTGAACTTTAGGAATATTCTTGTTGATTATAACAGTTGAAAAAAATTTTACTGCCCTTATGAGTACTTCTCAGATCACCTTCTCCACTGCATATGTTGACAATTTTTACAAAGGACTACTGGATTTGGTACCACAAATGAAATGTAGATTTGCAAATGTATAGAGGTTCAAAAAGTATCTGGAGCTTCAAAAAAGTGAACAAAATAAAACAATATTATCCCTCTCTGGGGATTGCTGTAGCTTCAGGAGCACACCTTGTGGACAGGAGATGAATCCACCAAAGAACTGGTCCCTTTCAGCCAGGGACAACTTTCCCATAGCTGTAGGGATATTTAAAAAAGGAAGACTGGTGATCAGCAAGTTCCTTAGCCACTTAACTGTGAAAGGGAGATATGGAATAAAATAGTTGCAGAATCACCACAGAGAGGTATTGAAATCCTATTGCAGATTTATTCATTTGACTTCTCAATGAATCTCCTATCCCACATAATGGACTTAATTTTAGACTTGGACATACTGTTTGAAGGTTGAGAAATACTGCTTACAGATTATACTGAGATGATGATACAATTCAGTTCCTGGGTTGCAAGGTAAAGATTTAAGTCAGTATTATTTGAGATTGTGAAGACAAAGCTCAGGTGTTTGCATCTGTACCTTTTTAGTGCCAGCAGCAACAGCTACATCTACTTTTTTGTTGATTCCTGAAGAAATCTCTTAGGTTATGATATACTTCCTTATTTATAAAATAAAACAGATTTCCACTAGAACATAAAAAGACACTGAATGTTACTCATAAAGCTTGTGCTGCTCCACTCCTAGGAAATTAAAAATATTGTTACCAGATGTTCCATGTGGTCCCATGTGCTGAAGCTGGGGAAACTTATGTCTACGTTTCATTTACTGTTTGAGAAGCAAGATGCAGAGAAGACAATGGTGCTTACAAGTATAAAGTGGCACTCTGAAAAGCTCTGCTGCTCCACTGCCCTCTGAACTTGAGGGCATCGAAATTTCATAGGTTTTAGCCTGGTTTCATAAGGTTATCAAGCTGTCTTATGTTGTCATTGCCTGTTTATCTTCCAGTTCTTCCTAATAACTTTTGAATCCATTATCCAATTCCAGTCAAATTTGGCAGGGATATAGAAATCTCAAAAGTATTATGTTTCTACAAACATTGTGAAAATTTGTAGCTAGCCAGGGAGGAGAAACACAAATAAATCCTTCTTCACCCACTCCAAGGGAAAACACCTATAGTATTGAATTCAATTATTATCTGGCACATTCCATTTCTGAGCTGAAAATATTTTCATATCAACTTGAACAAACTCATCAAAAGGCCCATTCAGTTCAAATTTAAGTCTTACAAATACCTGCCTTCTGTCTTGTGGACCTGCACAAACATTGCTTACTGTCATTCCCAGTTTTTTGACTTTTCCATCCAATTGCTCCAAGATTTGAATTTTTTTGGAGCACACATTTATTAAAGATTTGGGAAGCATCTCTCACACAGTGGGAAATACTGAAAGGGATTAAGAATAAATAGTTTATCACTTCTTCTAACCTAGAGTGACAATGGTTTATTGTCAGAATAGGGCCTCTTCTTTAACAATCAACTTTTTTCTTTCGCAGTACAAGAAACAAAGGGCATTTATTTAGGTGCAATATAATCTAAGAACCAAATCAAAATGGTAATTAGCACAGCACTAAAACGTTCTTTCCTTTTGTATCAGCATTCTCTATTACAAAATTATTCCTTAAAAAATAAAGAAATTGCTGTGAAATTGACAAGTAGAAGCAAGACAATATTCACCTTGTGTAACTTTAGACACCCAAATTAATTTTTGAATTAAAAAGCAAATCTGCTGAGACCACCCACAAAGTGAACCGAGACAGGCAGGTTCTTCCAGGAGGTGTTTCAGGGCAGGACTCCATTAACAACACAGAAACCCTCAGGGAATTCACCTTCTAACTAGTATAACTTAGACTTCTAAATGTGCAGTTGAGAAGTTTAATCAAAAGTGGAGATCTGAAATCCATTTTCATCTTATTCCCATGATCACCTGTAACCCTAAGCCAGGCTCAAGAGTTATTATAGTAATTCTTAATTACAAACCTTTTGAAACAAATAAACCTACCAAGGGTTGCAAGGACTGGGACAGTGGCAAAAACTATTCAAATTTTCACCTGTACCCTACGTAGAACCAAGCCCAGGCCTTTAGTAAGATTTGGAAAGTTTTTCTAGCTTTGTTCACAGCTGGGAAGTGGGAAATAAAAAGCTGTGGGAGCAGCAGGCTCATTTGCATAGACTTGATTTGCACAAATGAAGGATAGTGAAAACAAGACAAATGATAAAAATTCTATGAAGCTACAGCCCAGGAAAGGTCTATTAGTAGTGCTGTGTTTCGTAGATGATTCAAAGGAATCAGTTTATACTTGCTTCAAGAAGGTAAGAACAACCGTGTTAAGTGCATTTACTTCTGTTTTAAGATAAGCGTAATGATTTAAAGTACTACTATGCACTAAGAGCCGTGAGTTATTTAAACATTTCTGTAGGGTTTTAAACATTCTGATGAATCATTTATAATTAGCTATGATTAAAAAGTCACTGTCAAATAGATAACGCCAATGAAAAATATGGTACAAAGCACTTTCTCAACACAATATCTTTCTTTACCGTGTGTTAAAAAGTAAAAAGATTTTACTATAATTACAATCCCATACCAATGATTCATAAGGAGATATTATAGTTGGAGCAGCTACCGGTAGCCGACCCTATTGGCTAGTGAAGGGAGTTAAATGTTTCATGTTCATTTGAAATTTCAGCTTATGGCTGTGCCAAAAACGTTTTTCAGATCAAAAAGGGACAAAAGTGAAAAGACCTCCAGAAATGAATGCTATGTAACAGAAAAATATCAACCATATGTGCACTTCAGATTTGTAGATCAAGTTACAAGGTTGGCAATCAGACTTTGACTTCCTAAATATTCTCAGAGTTCTAAATACAACCTTCTTCTATTCTTCCCCATCCCCCAAAAAACCCTGTTGTGTAGCATTGCTATGGACAGTAAAGCGAGCTGTCTTGCTCAACTTGGAAAAGACTGGATTTGGTTTGTGAGTAAAATGACATTTAATACTCTGGTATTGTAATGTACTAGTGTAAAGCATAGGGTAGAAGCATAGGATCTTTCCTAGAATTGGTATTTATCTAAGCAGTCTCAGCCTCCTGAAGTTTTCATTAAATTTTATGGTAAGTCAAGTAGATATATAAGCACAACTTTTCTGATCATTTTCAGCCTGGTAACTAAATAAATTCTTGCGCTGTCTATCTTTATGCCCATCTTCCTCCCTGCCTGTCCTTTCTCTTCCTTTCTTAAAGAGATCAGATGGTAATCTTTCACTATAAAGTAAGAATTCAACATTAGAGCATTATTTTTTAAAATTCTTTTAAATCCTCTCAGCTGCTTTTAAAATGTAAGCACTGGCTGGACATACTATTCTAGTACTGCTTTAATTAATATGGTAATAAGCCACCTATCTAAAATTATTAAAATTAATACTTCAAGTTTACTAGCATTAATTCACCCCGAGCAGCTTATTGTGTTACTTTAATTTCAATCCAGATGTTGTGTAAATAAATATGTTGTATTCTTGGTGGCCCCAGTGTAGGTTTCCTGTCAAGCATATATTAAAACTATTTCAAAATTTCTTGCAGTTATTTTGGTTAAGAAAATTACTTTTTGAAAGGAGCTGAAGACTGGTTCTATGAAGACGACATACTGACAGCTTACTAAAAAGTTCACCCTTGAATCATCTATAATAACAGCTTTTTCTTGGTTTGCAAGATGGATAGATTAGAGAATGAGGCAAGTTATGAATTCCTTACAATAGTAATAAGAATTCTTATCTGCTGTTCTGAAAGGGGAATTGCCAAGAGTTTTTAACATAACAAACAACCAATAATGTTTTTGACAGAAGGAACAGTTACAGAGGTAACATAAAATTCTGAATTCTCACCAGCAAATCCAGACCTCTACCTGAAGGAAGATATCACAAAACGCATACAAACACACATGTAACAAAACAGGACACGAAGATCAGATGCAGAATTTCACAGTGCCTCCTGTGGCAAAGCAAGACCACAGAAGAGGAGCTTCTTTTAGGCCATAATGAGCCGACTGGAGAGACATTCTAGGAGTCCACTCACTATTTTCAAAGTTCACTAATATGAGCATGGATCACCCCTTTGCAAGCAACAGATGGGGCTTCAGAATTTATACCTTAGATTTAGTAAGTTAAGATCTTGTTTTCCTAGTGCTATTTTGTTTTCTTCCTACTTCCTACTTTGTTTGTAAAATGTTATTTTATCAGAATATTTTTTCCTTAATTCTTTTTTCCATTTCTGTGGTATAAATTCCATACTTTCTGTTGGGTGGAGTTCTGCTGTCTTCTAATCAGCATCCAGTTTTTAAAACTGCTATAAAAATGAAATCTGAGGTAAATTAATTATTTGCCCACTGTCTAAATCTAATAGACAGCAAGCTACACTACAATACTGCATTTTAATATATTTAGTGAGAATTCATTGTTTTAATGTTAACCTGAAATAATAGAATGACAATGACTTTAAAAAAAAATAAAGGAGATAGATATTTCAATTTCTACATTTTGCATGATAACGGGCTTAAAACAATTCAGGGGGAGGGAACAATTTTGTTACAAAAGATTAAATCCTTCCCATGGTTGTGTATATGCCATTCTCACAGAAGTCAAGGACATAATCTTGACCCAAGAGTGTCGACAGGAAGTCAGAGGATTAATTAGCTGGGAAAACAAAAGCAAATTCTTAAGAAGAAAATTTCAGAGACAGAATTGTTAAGGATAGTACTTAGGACATTAAGACAACGAGTGTCTTTTCTAGAAAATACACAATGTTCTTGTTACAACCATTATAATCTTAATCACCATTTTATAACATTTACCTAAAGTTTATTTTAAGAGAAGCCTTGTTTTTAACAATCATCTTAAATCCTAGTAAACTGAAGAATTAATTAGCAAGCATGGAGGATCAGCAAACTAATGCTTTAGTCTGTTAAACCATCTGCTCAGGAGCACCCTGTTCAAATCTTGGCATTAGGAGAGGATGGATGAATACTTTTGTCTCTTGCACTTAGTTACAACTTGCCATTCTTTGCTAATGCATGTTTTTTTCCTTCAGCTCATGGTAAATAAAGTTATAAAGAGATCAATAATTGATCAGATTTCTGTTATTGTGAAGTTTTACTAAATAGATTGCTAACAAATTTGGCAGAAAAATCTTAATGTAGCCATTCCTCTTATTTCATACCAGATTCCTGCATACAATAGGTATGTATGAAGGTGCAGATTCAGCATTATCTTTTGTTAGCTTTGCCTGTACAAAGCAGATCTATACCCAGTTAAACCAGCCAAACTAGTGTAAGGTAACTGAATTCTTCAAGGCAATCTGTCCGTCAGTTCTGAAGACTATTAATGAATGCTCCATTACTATTTTAGTACCACGTTATATTTCATTATTAACAAGAACATACTTCTCAGATCCGAGGAGGTCCTTGTTATCGCAACACCAATCTGCCCTCGTTTTTTAAACTTTCATGCTAATTCTTTTAGTTTCCAGAAAATGCAGGTACTTTCTGACACATAATGGATCACGGGAAGCATTTGGCAATGAGGGTAACCAACAGTCTAGCCTAGTGGAATACTTTTATTGTTGACACTACAACAATTTCCTCGTACTTCAGCCACTCTTTTACAGATTGAAAAGACAGAGGGCTATCTCAGCTACAAATCAGGTGATTGATACAGTAGAAAAGCCGCCCAGCAAATCAGGCTGTGAAGTCTGCATGGTAGAGAGGGGCACGGGAAGGTGCTCCAAATATCACACGGTAAGGGTAAGGTGCACTGTACCACTGAGAACCCAATTATTTGCCAAAGACAGAGGAACATTCTAAATAAAGGCAAAGATCTGGACTAAACCTGGCAATAGCTGGCTTCCCCTCCCTGCATCAGCAGGCAGCTTTCTCCTCAGCTGTTTCTTTCTAACTCTTTCTAACAGGCAGCCATGACCCTCTAAGGACCACATGGGGAAAACTTCCCTAGTCACAAAACCTCCAAGGAGAAGACATTTGCTTAAAATTCTGTCCCTCTCTCCATTAAGCTTTATACTCCTTGATTTTGCTCATGCATTACAGACTTGATCCTCCTAACTAGCCTCAGCCAGCACTTCCTCATTGACTTCAATTAAGTGAGACCAGGACACAGATAAGGTTCTGTGTGAGAAATCACTGTATGTTGGTAATTGCGGAATTTTATTCAAAGACATATTTTATCTGTGTTGATGAAATTAAAATAGGATAGGAAAGAGAGGGAGAAAAAAGCTCAAGCAGAAAGGCTGGCATTTTATTTTTTTTTGGGTTGCTTCTGTAGTAGATTGACCTCCCTCAGATAAATCTGTGCACCATGGAAACTATTTTCTCACTGAGGAAAAATTTCCAAGTTCAGCTGAAGGCCTATACATCAAGTTAAGCATATAGCTAAACTGTGCAACTGTGTAATCTTACTGCCCTCTTCCCATCCTTTCCTCCCGTTGTTTGTCATCCTTACTGTCATATCTGGTTTCAAAGCAGGGTGAGGTCACTGGGGTAGGGCACGTGCCTTCCTCTGTGTTTGTAGAGCTCCAGTGCGTGGGAGTACGGGAAAGAAGGGGAAGAAAAACACTTTTTTAGACCTTTGGAGGATAAATAATAAAGCAATAATAACATGCTGTAAAATAAATGCTATCAACTGATATTTACACAGTCTTTTATCTAAAGTCTCTACTGTGTTCAGCATAATTATAGTGCTGCTCAGCAAAATATAGGTGGACAGAATAACAATTCCTTTATTGCTATCTTGCTTTACTGCCTATTCACAGATAGCCTACACCCTGCAGGTCTGAAAAAATAGGTAGTCTATATATTAGTATCTTCTGTATGCACTGATGAACTGTCATTTGTGGAAAGGAGAACTTTCTGTGTCCAGACAATTTGTACAATATATGTAGGTGCCACCCAGCAACGTGGGTCAGCCCAGCCAGCCACTGACAGCTGATATTGAAGCAGTTTCATGGAACTGGTGGAATGTTTAGCAAAACACAGCCTGCGGAGGCAAAATCTAAAGTCTAGCTTGTTTTTTTTTCTCAACTCCTTGTGTATTAGAAATAAATGAATGACTCTTTAATGTTTTTTACCCAAACATATCACAGATATTGAGGGACATGGAGCGGGATATTGCCCTCTGAGACAGCCTCAGAGGCAGAAATGCAAAAAATAAAATAACTGAGACTCAAAGAGAGTAAAGACAAAGGAGAAAGAGATTAAAGCAATGAAGTTATTTAGAAGTGAATGTGAGAGAAAGGAAAAAAAAAGCACTGTAAAATCCAACTGACCACGAGTAAGGTCTGTTTCCTCCCAGAGTCCAGAGGATTGCAACGTCCCCTGCCCACGTTTTTCCTACGCGTCTTATCTGAATTCTGCAGCTTTACAATGAGCTCTTTCTTGTTGTGAGAATCCAATTGTCACAAGAGACGACTACAATTTGGATGGCAGTGGTTAAGGTCCTGAAGTGTCTGTGTGCCTACGACAATGCAGAGAATCCAGAGTCACAGCTCAAGATAAGCTGAACATGCTCACCCCTTGTAGAGCTGAACTTAAGCTCACTAATAGACGTTTCAGCTTTTTAAGAGCTATACATATATGTAACACTTAAGCCACAACTTTTGCAAGCAACACCTTAACTTCACTGTAAGAAAATGTGTAATAGATATTTTAAGCATCATTTTATGTAGAACAGATTTCATTGCTCTCCTGTCAGTTAGTTTCCGCTGATATTTGTGTGTGCTTTTCAAAGAGTAACAAGGCAGGCAGTAATAGGGAGTTTAAAACCAGAGATTGTCATTTGACCCACTGTCCTTTTTTTATTCTTTTTTTTTTTTTTTAAATTGCTACACTTCAGGTTATTTATTTTTTTTTTAAATGCATTCTTACTTTAGCTGACATGAGGAACAAGGAATGAAATTAAACTGAAGGCGATGTAATCTGTAGAGGCAGAGAGAACCGGTGTTCTGTAGACAGAATATTCTCTCCTATTTAGCTATTTATTTTCAGGATGTATATCTCTGTAGTCTTAGACCTATCGCTCTGGTAGTGATAACATAAATATGTTAAGTGAAACAAGAGGTACATCCTTTTTTGCCTCAGAATGGACAGAATTTAGAGTTTATCTGCAGGTTTTCCCTTTGGTTTCTGATGAAATCACGATTACGAGTGACAAAAAAGTTTATCAACCTTCTTGGCAGTGCTAGTATAGATGACAATGAATGGGTTTTGTGTGGTTTGTTTCATGATTCTGTATTTGGAACATGTAATGTCAGAGGTTCCCATTTTCTCCTGAATTTACATGCAGTCTTATTGTCCTTTGCATGTGAACTGCAATACTTTCTTCATTAGCATATGCTGTTAATATGTTCATTAAATTCATGTCACATTGTAATTAATCTGAAAATGATGTAATTTCTGCAGAACCTACAACCTCATTATGTTCACAGTATGTACATCACAGCCATGTTATTTCTGAAAGAGGTATGCCTCTATTTGGTTATTAATCAAGGGGTTATTTCTGCCCAATTTACAGTGATTAACTCTTTACAAGAAATCATTCTGAAGCCTTGGAGAAAAATACTGAGCATTAAAACTGATATATGCTTTAAGAAAAAAAAAAAAAAAGAAAATCGTTGCATAGTAGCATTTATTTATATAGCACATTTAATCATCCATACAAAAAAAATGACAGGTTGGATTCAGCACACCGAGGTCAATATATAAGCCTGAGCAGGATCAAAAACTTAGGAGTTGCTAGTAACTATGACTTTCCAAACAGAGCAATGATATTTGATTTCTAAGGAGTAAGATGATGGCGAATCTGATTTTTAAGTCATACTGAGCAAAAAAATGATTTGCCTGTGAATAGTTATCCATGTTGTATAGACAAATCAAAATTATCCTAATCAAGTATTGCTAAAAAATGCATGTTTAGTCTCAGTAGGACAGATTTCAGCCCGCTGTTTCATTTTCAGCAATTTGTAACAAAATAAAAATGTAGAAGATTATCTTTCCTTGTAGGTAAATGTTATCCTCTCTAATAAAAATATTTTTACCACGGTGTAAGTTTTTTTTCTTTTTAAATGTAAATGAATGTGCTTTTATGTCAGATTTTCCAAGGTGATTTACACCAAGTATCTATTTATAAATGTAAGCAAACTTACAGTCATCATAAATGAAGTATCTCATAGCTGGCTTTTGAAAATGAGGAGGAATAAACTAGGATGATCAACTAGACAAATATACTTTACTAGTAAGAAATCTGTGATTGCTAGTGGCAGGGATTAACATATAGTAGGAATGCAACACAAATTCCCGATCTGACTGATATCAGATACCACGACTTTCTGTGGGCCCAGATATCACACTCAGCATTTGGCATCTGAACAGTTGATTGCCAGTCTATCAGCTACTGCCCATGCAGATTCCATGCAGCCTCAGCTTCTGGGTCCTTCGGAGGAATCGCAGCAAAACAGAAAGCACGTTCCAAGAACTACACCTTTAGTTTTTCAGGAGCAGCATAGCAGCAACAACGATCAAAGGAGACATTAGTGAATAAACGTGTTTTAATAATTGATACTACGGCTCTCTGTAAATATTGATAGTTGATAAGATACTCGCTTTAGTAAAGTGTTTCTGAGAAAGAGGAAGACCGAACAGTGAATTCTGGGAAAGGAAGCAATGCTTGGCAAGGTCCTTTTTAACTTCTTTTTCTTGAGAATTAGGGGGATGGAGAGCTCAGGCTGCAGCCTGCTAGTAAGAACAGTGCGGCAAACAAACTTCATAGTTCTGAGAGGAAACTCAGCATATTTATGAATGGGATTATTGGTGTGGCTGCCTGCCGCAGCAGGGAAAGGATTCACTGCCCCCGGAGGCAACTTTCCAGTCCTGTGCCAACTCATATGATTATTTAGATCCTCTAAAAAGTCCCTCTGAAGCCCTGTAGCGGCACAGGGAAAAGGAGGACTAATGTTTCAAATGGTTGTAGAGAAAGGTGGGATGTGAAAGGAAGGAAAACTTGAAAAACAAATGTGGGGTACCTCCTCAAGAAACACTTCTTGGTTTGGTTGGGGGTTTTTAATGTAATTTTGATGGTTATCTTCACGTCCATTTATAGAATAAATTCTGTGCTGATGAAAGAGTGCAAAAAGTTGGATTTCAAGCAATCCGAAATATCCGTTTCCCCTTTGCAGTAACAGGTTCTGACAGAAGTCAGTCAACTGCACGTATAATAGATGCATTTATGCAGAAAATCAATCTGTGCTCATTACTTAAACCACGACTGATAGAAAACACACTTGTGTGCGCTCAACTCACGTGCGCGCACACACACACGCAGCCGCTTAGCCACAGAAGAAAGCGTCGAGGGCACCCTACCTACGAACCAACCTCAGGCTCTAATTAGAGTTGCGGGATCACGCTCGGCTTTAGCTGCAGCAGCGGGCAGGCCAGGGATTCCCAGCCTTGCGCAGCCCCCCAGGCAGTCCTGCTAAGCCGGCAGCGCGCCGCCGCGCTCCGCGCCCTGCGAGGCGGCTGCCCCGCTGACACCGGTTACGCTTCTGTACCGCTTGCGGCACCGGAGGACGTCAGCGGGTCACGAGCCGGGGGCGCACGGTGGGGCCAGGTCTCTCTAGGTGTTTGTTCACCCACCGGGATGCCTCCGGGTCCGCGGATAATTTAGCAACGCTGAGGCTGGTGCATCCACCGAGCGCTTCAGCGAGGGAGGAACTGCGGCTTCCCGCTGCGTAACGGGTGGTTCTGTTCTCGGCGGGGTTTGCCGAGCTAAGCGGACCGCTGCGGGTACCAAGGCAAGGGAAGGGAGCACGCCAATGCGCGAGAGCGAGAACAAAGGAAATAAACCTCGGGACGTGTCCGCGGGTCTGCCGGGGAGACGTGCTGCACGCCGCAAACTCCGGCCGCAGCGGCAAGGGGGGGGGGCAGCGGCGGCGCGGGCACGGCGGGCGGATTTCTGCCCCAGCTCCGCTCCCCGCGGCCCCCCGGCCCAGCCAAGGGGCCGGCCGGACCCCCGGCGGCTGCTCCCCGGCCGCAGGCGGGCGGTCTCCCGGCCTGGCAGGCACCGCCCGCCGGCACCGGCCTCGGCCCGAAGGCAAGAGCCAGGCGCGGCGCGGCGGCCGGTTCCCGCGGACGCCGCCGCCTGCCTCCCTCCCTCCATCCTCCCGCTCCCACCCGCGGCCCGGCGGCGGGACGGGACACGCCGCCCGGCTCGGCTCGGCTCAGCTCCCGCCCCTGCCTGCCTGCCGGGCGGGCGGGCTGCCTCGCCTCGCCTCCCTCCCCCCCACTCCCTCCCTCCCGCCGCCGGCCCCCCGCCTCCCCCACCCTCACCTCAGCCGCCCCCCTCTGTCTGGCTCCCCCCGCTCTGTCTGGCGGCCCCCCCCGTCCCCGCCGCGCTTCTCGCGAGAGCTGGGGATGCCGCCGCCGCCGCCGCCGCCGCCGCGGAGGGGGAGACACTCGGGGGGAGCCAGTGACGTCGGGAGTTTTCCTGAAAGTCAATAACGAGCCCGGCGGAGGCGGCGGGAGGAGCCGAGAGCGGGGCCCGGGCGGCTCCGGGGTGAGTGCGCCGGGGGGAGCCGCCGCCGCCGCCCTCCTGACCCCGCGCATCGATGCTGCGGCCGCGCTGCCCGCCCGGGCGCCTCCCTGCGTAGCGGGGCGCGCAGCTCCATGTAGCCGCCGCCGCCGCCAGCGCCCTGGGGCCGGAGCCGCCTCCTCCCGCCCCCGCGGAGACACCGGCCGCCAGGGACCGCCGAGCCCGGCGGGGGGACAGGGGAGGAGGCAGCGGCGCCCTCCCTCCCCTTCTCCCCCCGGAGCCGCCGCCGCCCTCCGGCTCCGCAGCAGCGCCCGCGGCGCCGCCGCCGCCTCTGCAGGTACGGGGCGGGAGGGGCCGGGCGGCGGCGGCGGCGGCGGCGGCGGCGGGGCGCTTGGGCGGCGGCGCGGGAGGGGATGCGGGGCGGCGGCGTCGCGCGGCCGGGGGCGGCGGGGAGCGCGGGGCGGGGGCGCCCGTGGCCTAGCGCTGCCGGCGGGGCGGGAGCGGAGCGGAGGGGGGTTGCCCTCCCGGTGGCGCGGGGCTGAGGTGGGGAAGGGCGGGGCGGGGGGGAGGGGGGCGTTTCGGCGGGGAGAGGTTATGTAACGGGGGGGGGGGGGGGCAGGGTTAGGGCAGGGCGCGCGCCCGGGGGCGCTGCCTGCGCGGGCGCGGGGCCGGCGGTTCCCACGCGGCGGCGGCCCCTCCCCGCCGGGCGCGCGCGCCAATTCCCCCCCCCCCCCTCCCCTCCCCGCCCCCCTTCGCGTCCCCCGCCGCCGCCTCCCGCGGCCGTGCGTGCGCTGTGGGGGTCCGTGGGGCGGGATGCCGGCGCTGAGAGTAGCGGAGGTTTTATCCGCTGGGAACTTGAGCTGTGCCTGCGGGAGCGTGCGTGTGCCCGCGCCCCCGCGCTCAGAAGAGCAGCGCGGCCGGCGGGCCGCTGACGGCAGCGCCGCGCTCAAGGGATGCTGCCGCGGCCGCCGCCGGCGGCCCTGGCTGCAAGTAAACAAACCGGCCCCCCCCGCCCGCCCCGGCCATCATGGAGGCCGCGGCCCGCATGCGAAAGTTGACGCGCGGCCGGCCGTTCGGGGTTACGGGCCGCTTTACCGCCCGGGGGGCGGGGGCCGGGGCCGGCGGGAGGCCTGCCCTGGCCGTGAGGGGCGGGGGGAGACACCGAACGCCCCCGTGGGGTAGGGCCAGGGGCAGCACGGGTGTCCGCTCGCACCCCAAATGTGCGGGGGTGCCCCGGGGGGCGCCTGTGTGGGTACACACCCAGGAACGCGGGGAGTGCGCGATGAGGGTCTGTTTTGGCAGGTCAGTACAGCGCCTCTGAACAAAAAGTTGTTGGATCACACCGTTATATATTGTAGTTTAAATGCAAATGATCGTGATGTAACGAGCAGTAACAGGCTTATAGGCTGTTTGGTTGCTTCACGTGAGCTGCGCTGCTTAGTTTACTTCTGGATGGGCAGCTGAGAGGCATGAAATAGCCAGTGCTGTTTCTTTCGCCTTCTTCCGTGGCACGTTGTTTAAAGGGTGTATGTAAAAAAAAAAAAATAAAAAAAATCTTATTTTCTTACGGCTGAAAAGGAATAAAACAATTTCATTTTTGACCTTTATTCTAAATTTTTTTCTTTAATGTAATCATTAGTTGACTGGCTACTTGTATGTATCTACATCATCTCGTCGTTTTTACGGAAGTGCATCTCAGACTTGATTCACTTAGCCTCTGTTTAAGAGTTTTATTATGAAAATTATGGTATACCTGATATCTGCATTGCCAGCTTTTCTCAGTACTGAAGAAACTTACAGCAGTCTCTTCTGCTAATGCTTGTTTAGGTTTCGCTAAAACTTTCTTATTAGGCAAACATGGTTCCCCACACCTTGCATATGGAGGTCTTTATTTCTCAAGGCAAATGAGTAGATCTAAACTTCTGACAAGTAACATTTTAAGCATGATCTCTTGTTACTGGCAGCTTCTGTATAGGCCAGTTCTGGCTGTTCTGCACTGGAATGTGGAAAGAGTGTACAAGAGATAGGGAAGGAAGCTTATTTTGACTTCTAAAGTAAGTGTACTGCTCAAGAAGATTCTGTTTGTAGGACTGTTTGGTTTTTTTGACAGCAGCCTTTGAGTTGACCCCAATATCTTTAATTGGATTGGATTGCTAATTATAGTCCACGTGGATATATTTTGGTTGGATGCAACCAGTAAGTCAAGTTCAAATAAGGGCCAGAGAAAAACTGGAGAGATGAGAAAATGTCTCCCTTTCCTAGAAGGCTACACATAATATTTGAGTAACTCATTTTTTTCTCTCATGTAAGCGTGCGGTATGTGCGTATACACAGGTAATATTAACAAGACTGTCTTGTTTTAGACAGTTTATTCTATGGTGTATTCCTACTTACTCTAGCTAGGTTTGAACGAATTCAGTAGTGTCCTTAGTTTTGTAAATATGTTCATAGAAAGCAGTATTTCAGTGTGTTGCTCTGTCTGTTTCGCGTTTTGGGGGAAGAGGATGTGTTGTTAAGCAAAATGCTGCCTTTCTACAGGAAATTGGTGGGAATTCAGACAGGTACTAGTCCTTATTTTGCCTCAGTTGAAGTAGATACAGTTTTAAGGATTGGATGCCATTAATTTGCACTATAAAAGTTGACTCTTCCACACTGTAACAAATGCTTTGTGAAAGGGAAAATAGCTTGGTGGATTTTTTTAAGCTTAACCCAGAAACACTTACTAAAGCTCTGCTGTTGTTTGTAACCCAGGCTTCTGTTTGCAGGATGTTACCAGAAACCATTATCTTGACTTCCGACTACAGTTTGAAACAGCATGTGTCTGAAGTTTGTAAAACAACTAAAAGATTCTTCAGGCTACTTGGATTTTGTCTAGCACTGGTTGTTTGAGTGTTCTTTCACTTTCTGGGTGCATATTTTCCCAATTCAAAGAAAACTACTGAATAAACGTTTCTGTATCCAAGAAGGCTATGTTATTTGCTAAATAACTTTGAAATACTCAATTGTTTTGGAAGGTATGACACTATTACTACAGTGGTTCCTGTTAAAATACATTTGAAATCTCTGTGCTGTTCTTAATATAAAGAAGATAGAGTTTCTTATAACCGTGTTTGGTTATAGTTTCATCTTGTGCTGCTAATGCAACAGGGGAGGTGGACTTGGTGACATGGTAGCCTAGCTTTCCTGCAGTTTTGCAACAGAGACCCAATATTCTTTGCCATCTTTTATGGCTTGGGCATACCACTGATTTTAATTGACACTGGAGAGTGGAAGGACATTGAAATACACTGAATGAAAACTTTGTTGTACCATACTTCCATTTTGATATGGATAATGCATAAATCATTTGCTTTAAAAGTAATGCACCATACTGTAACTTTACGTTTTGTAGGTATGTTAGTTGTCTATGTACCAAAAGCCTTCTGTTCTCTTTTTCCCAATAAACGTGCTGTTCAAAACATGCAGTACTCCCTTTGTGAACAACAGTAACAATTCAAAAAGAGGGGAATAGTTAAATGTGTGCATCTGTGATTTTCGTTTAACATTAAGACCTTGCTTTTATTTTCAGTGTTTGCATGAAATTGCCAACCCACTTAATTGTTTTAAGTACTGTCTTCTATAAGAAAAGATTGCCAGCTTAAGTGTCCTTTAAAATGATTCTAGAATATTTGATTAATTTGTGTCATCTCATATTCTCATTGTGTTAGAATATGCCTAATAAGAATACTGTGGAGGGGGCAGGGGATACTTTCTAGCACAGCATGTACTTCAGGGAGTTTTGCATTGCTTGTGAGGAAAGGTGTGTTTTCAGTGAGAATCCCTCTTCTCAACCAGTACGTTTCCTCTTAGTTGTACAGAATAGACTTTCCCCCTCATGGCAGGGTCTCCTTGGTAAAGGTGTTGCACTAGTTACTCTTCTTTGCAACAGGTTGGTGTGGTGTAGAAAAGATTATTTTCTAAAGATAAGTTACATAGTAAATGCAGTATTGATTCAAAGTGTTTAAAACAAAATCTGTTAAAGCCAGAGAAACAAAAAAGTGCTGGCAAGTAATAAAACATTGAATGTGAAAGTTAACTTTTAAGTGTTTTACATAGTGTAAAAAGTAATCTTTAAAGTTTTGGTTTATATTTTCATCTTGACTAATTGTATGAACAACATTCTGGACTACCGTATGAATAGAAGAATTTACAAATGAAACTTACTTAGGCAAACCACTAATATATACTAATAAAAAGACTTCAGAAAGTGCAAGGGTGTAGTAGTCAATTATTTGGCATTTTGTCCTTGTTCCATAGCTCTAGATCAATGTTAAGTATGGGCATTCAGGTAGTTTTGATGCATGCCATGGATTTCAAACAGATTCTTTTTGTCTTTACTATTTAAAGGTGTTGTTCAGGTGTAGTAGGAAGCTGTGGCAAAGTTAATACTTCCACAAAAAATCCCCCTGGGATTAAATATCATTAAATGTTACTGTCAAGGAGAGTAGGCATTTTCATTTTGTGTATATGAAGATGCTTTCTTTTGGTCACTTTAAATGTTTCTTTGATTTTTTTATACTATTTGTGTCAACACTTAACTATGTTTAGATTAAATAGCTGAATATATGTTGAGTCCATCTTGACCAATCCTTTTTTCCCCCGTGTATTTCTATGTGAGTGTATAGGTGTGAGTCATACTGATCAAAAATAGCATTAAGAACAAGTTGTTGCCCTGTGGTGTTTTTTTTTGTTTGGTTGTTTTTTTTTTGTGTCTGTAATATCCTGACTGAAGAACAGTAGTAATTTTTAAATTCCCTTAAGAATGCAACTGGGACCTCAATATTTCGTACGCGTATCTGAATGACTTGACAGCATGATTTGTCAGACTTTGCCACATTGTCCACGTGGTAAAGTTAGTTGAGTGCCTCCTATAGCAGGAGCAGAGATGAAGAGCCTGCTTCAGCTTCACTGAGATCAATGAAGGTCTTATCACTGCCTTCCTGTAGGTGTGGAATGGCAGTGCAGAACAGTCAAAAACTTCTTGTACAGCTGATTTAGCACCACAAAATTAATACAGTATTTCTCAGTTGAGTCCCAGCAATCTTGCAAAACAATTTCTACCAACACATATAATTTTTTTTCCTAAGCATTTAGTGTGCTTCTGGACACATGTGATCGGTGCAGCTTGCCTTGCGAGATTTGCTTAAAATTATTATATCCTTTTCTAAATGTATTGATAGATTTTGAGGTAGAGAGTTAAGGTTGTATGTGAATTTCGTGTAGTCTGGCTTTTTGTATAACAATTGCCAAAGACCTTCATCTAGTGAGCTCTGCATCTAGCCTTAGATGTGTGTAAGCAATGGTATACATTTGAAAAATACACAATTTTTGTTTGAGGTTGTAGAGAATTCCTTCTGTCCTTAGGAAATTCAGATCTCAAATTGATGAGAATAATGCTTTTTGAAAGTGAACAAGAAGATCCAAAGGTTCTAGGTTAGAAGTTGAATACGTTGTAGTCATACTGCAGTGTCAGAATTTGACAGTTAGTAGGTTCAGCAATGTTTGATTGCTTTGTAGGAGGGAATCACAAAGCTCATTCCTATTCAAGTTTGTTCAATATCCAGATAATAAATAAATCTTACTATAAGGGTTTAAAAGAAAGCTGCTTGTTAGGCATGCCATTGAACTTTTCCCATGTTTTATATTAATAGTCTGAGAACACATTTTATCCCAGTACTTGCCTTTTCTTGTTACTCATGGCACTTCATGCATTTCTGGTTTTTAAAGTCTTCAACAGTGTGCTCAGTGTTTTATACACAATATGGTGTTGTGCTGCAGAAGAGTTACTGTTATACAAATAGTTAAATATATGAGGTTAATGAAACTTTATTTTGTATCTCTTGAAGATGTCTTTTAAAATCTCTCATCTCAGAATGAATGGGAATGTCTAGGTTCTTTGAACTTTTAAAAATTAGATTACCTTTTTTGGAGTATTCTAGACATAGAAAACCATTTTTACTTTGTTTTAAAAATATGGAACTTGGGTTTAGTTTTGCTTGGTTGTTTGAGTCATTATTAAACTATTCTTCTAAAGGGCAAAGGAACTTTGTCTTAGAAAGGCAAGAATTAGTATTTCTACATTAATCCTCAGCAAGTTAAAGTTATTACATGTATTTTGAAGTGGTGAGTGGAATAACATTATCACAGTTGTGATGCTCAGCTCAGCTAATCCTTGATTGGACTTCCTTTAAGTCTCAAAACTCTCCTGAGTTCATTGTCTCAGTAACTTTTTTTTTTAATGCATAACCTTAGCCCCCCTTCACCTTTTCTACTTTAATTGTATTCTTTGGTTAAATTGCAGACCTATACTCTAATGTGTTTTATCACTCTGCTTCTGTCTGATTTTCAGTTATTGTTTTATGTGATTGGGAGGGAAGCAAAAAGGTTTAAAGCATTTTTGTCAATAAACACAATGCAAAACAATGGGTTGTTAATGTTTCATGTGGGATTCTAAAGAAACAATTTAGTTACATTTAGAAACTTCCTTTATACCTTGGTAAACAAAGGCAAGGGTGGCTTTGTTCACCTTACTTTAATTATACCTTTGTCCCTTAAAATAACTTGCTTTGTCATTATAATAGGAAAAGAAATACAGAATGATGGTTTCTTTCCTGATAAACTTTTTCAGTTGCAGAATCTAAATAAAACATCTAACTTGTATATTAATATTTCAGCGTGCCTGTAGTCTCCTAACTAGGTTTATCTGAGCATATATTAGTTATGTGCAGCTTTTTGACGTACTGAAAGTGAAAATAGAACACTGAAAATATTAAGGCACAAAGCATATGCATAAGCATGCTTTAAAAAGAGCTATTTATCTTTTCCAAAGTATATTGTTTTTCCTTGCCACAAGGTGTAGGCAGTGCCATTTTCCTATTATCCCCCTCATTATTCCAAGTCAAGGGTTATAAAATGAAGTTGTTAGGAGTAAATTTTTGATACCAATATTTTTAAAGACATTAAGTCTTTTAGTATGAAATATAATTAAAAAATATTTGTAATGCCAATCACAGAGATATCTTGGAATTTTTATATTTGTTTTAAAATTTGTAAAGTATCAACATTTCTACTACTTAGAAAGTAATTAGGGGTATCTTTAAGTGTCTTAATTGTGTGTACATAAAGATTACAATTTTATAAATTGAGGAACTATTGTCTTTTAATAATCCTGTTTTTTTGATTTCTTTGTCTTGTCAAACCACTTCATGTTTTGTTTTGTGGTGGTTTGTGTTTGGTTTTTTTGTTTGTTTGTTTTGTTTTTAAAAAATTGACTCTAATAAGTTGAACAAATACTATCTGCCTGCAGGTTCCTTTTTCTCAATCTAAGCAGTGATAGTATTTAAATCAGTCAGTCCTCCTGAGACTGTAAAAAGGGACATAATGCATTCTGCTGTGTTTGAAGTACAACCAAAATTCCAGAACAGGTAGTTTGTAAAAGCCTATATAAATACTCTATACTTTTTAGATAAAGTACTCAACTGAATGTGATTCTTCCATTAGCAATGTAGGCTAATTTGATTTAGTAGGTTTTGTAGCAATCTCTGTTCTGCAACAGTCTTCTGTGTAATTTTTGATGATGTGCAATGTATCCTCTAATTGTTTGACCAGACTTGTAGATAACAACTTTGGTAGGGGAAGAGGATATGCATGCATTTTCCATATAAATAAAACTTGGATCTCAGCTTCCAATCCTAAAGACAACTCTGTTTTTAGTTTAGAGCCTTATCTTTTGAATTCCTTGCTCTCTGATTGCAACTAGCACTGGAGACAGTTACAGCCTGTTCGGTTGTCTTGGAGGATTCAGACTCAGATTTTGAGAAAACCTCTTAAGAGCTTGATCTGCTACAAAAAAGGCCCCCAAAGCAGGGAAACAAATGTGTGGTGGAAGCCACTAGAGGATGACTGAGAGCTGCTTTTTTAGGTAGTGTGTGTTTTGTGTGTGCATGCACAAAATTTTTCAGTTAACTTTCTGGGAAATAAGGAGATAGAGATGATGAGATTTGGCTCTGCGTACATTGAGGACCAAAGAATCTCAGTGAGTCAGGCAAAGTGAATCAGAAGGATTCACTTGCTAACCAAATGATTATTTGTAAAAAGGGAAAATGGTAGTTCCCTTATGCATTAAGAGAATAAAGTTGGATGAATCATTAAGTTGATAATGCTACAAGAAGTTATAGGGATCGTCTCTGGAAGCACTGAAACTGATCCTGTTGGTATTCTCTCTGGTAACTTGAGTTGGTAAATGTCAGAGTATCTGTTTTTTCTCAGCTCCAAAATTGTTGAAAGTAGGAGCCTGTGTTTATGAAAGTTCTTACAACATAGACCTGAATCATACAATTTACACTGAATTTATGGGCACTGTCTTCTTTACTCAGCTGTCTCTTGTCACGGGGGAAATGGGAGGATGCCCAGATTCCAAGGGAGTGTTGTCTGTTCCTATGAATCTCAATGATTTTTCACTTACATGTAGTGGTTGTTAAGTGTAGACCTGAACCACTCTTTTTAGTCCTTCTGCTTGGAAGGGATTTCTTTCATTCTCACCATCCACCGGGTCTGTGAAGGTACCTGGCTGCTGTGATGGGCGTGAGAGCCGCCTCTAATTGAAAAATACAAGTTGAGGAAAGTTGTCTTCCTACTTGAATGGTCCATTGCTCGTTTTAATGGTTGGTCTTATAGTTCCCATATGGTAGCATCCTGAAGTGAACTGGTTCTCTCTATTTGGTGTTATTCTTGAAGCTGAAGATGAAAACTGAAAAGGTGTCGGCTAGCTGCTACCATGACTTGGGAAAACTGTGAGCCTTGGCAGAGGGATCTGGAACTCTGTTGCATGTAATAGTTTCTGCTTAATTTTTGTTCAGAAAGATGCCTTTGCAACCTCTACAGCTAGGAACTTAGAAGTGTACTACTAGCTCTTTAGAAGTGTGGTGAATCGTTTCATCTAACACGATAAAAGTGGCTTAATAGCTTTCCAAAGAAGAAAGGAAAAGTTCTACTATTTTTTACCAGATCCAAAAAATTACAAATGTTTTCTTCACATGACTGACTGCGATGGAGTAAATTTTTACACCTGCACCATAAAGCATGCAGACAACAGGTTCTTGTATGTATTATGTGTATACATGACTACCTGATACTGTCTGCAGAATACACACAATATACTGTTGAAAAAGTATCTTCCAAGTTCTGTTTGATAACGTGTGGGAAAAAAGCAATCCAACCTGTTCTCCAGTTGCTGGAACATATATAAAAACAAATCAAGTTTTTCCCTATAGGAAGCAGCTGGAATGCAAAATGTCTTCAACTTCAGTTCTTACACATTTTTTCCCTATTTCTGTGGGTTCATCCTATAGCAATAAGGGAAACTGTAAAAATTACTGTATACCAGCTGCTGAAACTTGAAGCGCATTGGGAGAGCAGAGTTGATTGCTAACAAGTATTTAAAGTCTACGCCAGCTGTGCAGAATAAACATTTCTGTAGCTTTTCTTGAAATAGTTGAACTATAGATGAAATGCTATTTTCATGTAAGAGTTCTTGTTCCATATGTTTCAGGAAACTCCTTTAAGTCTATAGACAATCCTTTATTACATCTTCAGGGAAGAAGGTTTCTCTGTGACGTGTTTTTCATTAAGGTCAGTTTTTGTCATGTTAAGTAATTCTCAAAAGTCTGCTCTTTTAGAGCTTTGCTGAGTGACTTTCAGAGTAAAGGAATACAGCTTTTAGAAAGCCTCAAAGGAATTTAATAAGGGATAATACATACTACACATGCTTACAGATGGCTTCTTGAAAGTGTATTGTGAATGTATAACCTTTATTTTCATTAGTCTTTTAATGCTTTGATTTATCTCCTTCAGCTTCCGCTGTAATTCAGCTTGACTTTTAATTACCCATTAAGGGAGTGGTCAATGTAACCATACAACTGTTGATAATTCTGCTTAAGTTGTTCCTGGTAATATTGTGAAGCTAAACTGGAGTTAATTCAGTTAGTTTTCTCACCATATTTATCTGATTTTTGTATTTTGGGGGTTTTGTTCAAAATTCAGCAAAGTAGTATGTGTGATGGGCGGGATGCAATCCTACAGACATACCATTGAGGTTGTTGGGACACTGGCTGACGTGAAAACTGGTCAGAGATCAGATTTTGTTTGAGTAATACTAACTTAATTGTAATCACTGAATAAATAGGGAGCTTTAAGGATAAAAAGTCATTTGTTAAAACTGGGTGTCTACTGAAATTGTGGACTTAATGATAGTATGTGGGCAGACAAGATTATTGCTCCTTAGTACAGAAGTTCATTTCTTACAGCTTAGTCTCTACCAATAACAATAAATTATTGCAATTCTTATAAGCACACACCAAAATTGGAAAGTACATTAAATTTACCAAAAGGATAAAACATACTGCAGCATATGCCAGCCTAAGCTAAGTACTGTGTGGTACATTGCTGCTTTTGTCTTTACAGTTGGAAAAAAAAAAAAGTCACCTGTGATCACTTCTTAAAGAATGCAATGAAAGTCTTGTAGGAAAATCAAACTTAAGTCAGATATTTGGATACTAATGTGCTTATAATTCCTTCACAGAACAGCTGCTTTTAGGTAACAGTTGTTTGACGCTCACCTCTGGCTTTGTAAAGATTTGTGTGTTTGTAATATTAGCTGATACTGTGCTGCAGTGATCCAGAATGGCAAAACTGCAGCCTGCTTTCAGGTGCGTGTCTTAATCTGTCAGGATCTCTTTCCACGTGCAGCTGATAGATTTGCTTATCTCTAGTTTGAAGTGTGTGAACAAAAGTTCTGGTAATGTATGACCTGGAAAATAACTCTCACACTAGTAATGTGAAGGATGTGGAAATGCATGTTCTGGTTATTTCTGCCATAGTGACTTACATAATACGAAGTCTAAACAGCTAGAGCTAGTGAGATCAATTAACAGTAATGAAGCAGTCTGATATCCTTCCAAAACCTTGTATGTAACATTTTCTTTTAACTCTTATGAAAGCTTAAACAATATTTAAGTCTTAAGGCAGGGTGCAGTTGCATAAACACAGGTGCCCGGTGTGCTTCTAGACACGACGGGGTATGATGCCAATGCAAAAGGCTGTGCATCACTTGCATGGGTCTTACTCTCATATCTGCCATCTCAGAGGTACTGTATTCAATATTACTTAAACTTTGCAGTATTAATGAATTTAGCATTGTGGTTTTTACTTTTATGCAGCTGAAATACTGCATGTTTTTGAAAAAATAGTTCAGTGAAAGCAAAACTGTAAAATGGACACACTTCAGTGTTTCTGTAAAATCAGGTTGTACTGCATTTTTTTGCTGCATACCCCTTGAAAAAATACTCATACCAAGTTTTATTTTGCACAGCCCAGCATCCATACAGAAGTAGCCTTCCATCTAGCTGCTGTGTGGTGCAAATACATGTTTTTGAAATGATAAATAAGAAATAACCTGCATGCATATAATGGTTCAGGTTTTAGCCTGTACTTGGTTAGATAAAACCAGCTTATTTCCCAGTCCTTTCTCCATTCATTTGTTGCACAGATTTCTTCTGACACAGTCATACGTGTTTCTGTCTGTCACGTGTTTACATTTGTTGGTCAATCTACTGAATGGATATGTATGTGTTGTGTTTGATAGTACTAAACAGGTGTGCGAGTTCCTGTTCGTGCTAGCAGTGTGTACACATGTGCTCCTGTGTGTACAGCCTTAGAAGGGTGTTCCTCCACCATCAGAGTAATCCCTTTTCTTGGCTTCCAATACTTTTCTAGATGAGCATTATTTGAATGCTGCTCTTTAACTTTGAAGGGTGGAGGGGAAAGGCAGTCTGCTGGCAAAAGGAAGCCTCTCCTGCCCTCTGGCTTCTCTGCCTACTTGATTGTAGTGGTATTTATGTCTTCTTCACAGCTGTTAGGTACTCTGGGACGGAGGTGGTCAGAAGAGAGGGTTGTAGCTTCTGAGAGTGGCATGTCCTGTCCCAGGGCTGACTTCCCTTCTGTTTCCTGCAAGCTGAGCTTTGTAGGAAAAAGAGCACTCTTGTCGCTGCCTGGCTTAAAGCCTTGAGAAATTGTGCGCTCCTTCTTTTCATAAACTAAACATTGGCTTTTTTGGTTAATTTGTACTCCTAAGAAGTTGTTTTTCTGTTTGTGTACTTGCAGATGATGCTGGTTTTAAAAAACTTCTGTAAGTTAAGGATTTGTATTGGCTATAGTGAAGTTATAGTGGAAGTAGGATGGTTATATTTCTGTAGCCTTTACTATTTTTCTTTTAATTAAAGCATTAAAAAAATCTAATTGCATGACTGGTAAACTGGTTACTACAGATTTTAAGTGTTATGAGGATAACCGTATCCATAATAGTTAAGGCTTTGGTTTTAAGCTCCTTTACAGAACCTTTCCTTCCATTTCACTGCACTCTTGTTATGATTGATGTAGCCATAATAGAACCACTTGTCCATTGCATGGATTCTGACAAATATGGGAATGGTTGAAGTTCCTGTGCGTTCAGAGTTGGACCTGTGAAGCAGTACCAACACCCTTTCATTTAACAGCATCCTATGCATTAGTATGAGAGGATTCTACTGTGTGCATTTTATAAAAGTGCCATATGACTTAAAATTTAACACTTTCTGCTTCTTTTAAGTATTACAGTGTTCAGGGAAAATGTGCTGTAAGACTAGAAACATGATTCTGTTATATGGTTAGTTAAAAAAAAAAAGGCAGATTTTTAATATGATCTCAGTCAGTGGAAGACATCAACAAAGACTTTTTTGTTGGCTGTCAAGTGAGAAAAACAGAAAAGACTTAAATTCTTTCTCTAATATTTCCTTCCAGGCTGACTCATCAGTAGAAACTGGGAAGAACTGTAGAAGAGAAGCCAAGCAGACAAGCTGATAACTCAAAGAAATACTCTTTTGAGTTGGGGGTTCAGAGTGGAGCCATCATGAGCGATGTTACCATTGTGAAGGAAGGCTGGGTTCAGAAGAGGGGTAAGTTCTACCTTTTAATGGAAAGTTCTTCTGATGTATGGTATGCTGTGTGCAGTGGTGGTACGTGGTTACACATATGAGCATTCTTGATTTATCTTCTGGTCTGCAGTGACCTAATCTGACCATATGGAATTAATGGCCAATAAGGCCTTGGTCTTGTTAATGCTTAACCCTCAGCACTGCCCTTGGTTATGGGGGTAACTGACAGTGAAGAGGAAGTTGGACTCAGTAATTCCCACTTAACCTTGCTGTTGCAGCTGCTGTCACCCATGGATCAGACTAAGTAGGCTGTTGTGGCAGCTGGAAGAGGTGCACAGTAGAAGGTTGCCTGGAAGCTGTTGCAGATGTGATACTTTGTGTGAAACTTCCTAGATGCCAAAAGCATTCACTGTGGCTCAGCTTGTATTACAAATGCAAGTAGTCCCCATAAAATCAACATAATACTTGCATAAAGCTCAGCATACACCCAATTACTTTGCAGACCTGGAAGCTGTATGGTTAAAGAATATATTCCTAATTATAAGCCAGTCTAAAGTACGATTTTTCTATTCCATTTGAATGCCTGTAAATTCTTGAGATGTCACTTTATAACGTGTCACCATGTGATTTACAAATTTGGGAAGGTTGTTGTATATTAAGCTTTGAATGGGAAACCTCTAGAAATATCTGGCATTTGTATAATGTAATGAACTTTGGGTGAAATCTTCCATGCTTCATGCTGCTCTGCTTTGGGTTATGGTTGCTGGACATGATTATTTCCAAAAGAACATCATCTCTCTTGCAGAGAGAAGGTGATCTGGATTATAGGGTGATTTATGCCATGAGCTTCTGTGATTTAGAAAGATTTAGACTGGAATAGTGGGAACAAAATTACCCTTTAATTTACAGAGAAATGCTTTGTTTCAATAGCAGTGTGAAGACAAAGATCATTATTAGCTTTGTTATTGCAGATTGACATTAAATGTCAAAGAAGCCAAGAGAATGAGAGAAAAAGTTTATTATTCTGTTATTATTCCTGCATAAATTGTATTTCAGGATGCATTATGGGTATTGTAGATGAAAATGGGCTAAGCTATGTGAAGTTTAAGGCCTGCTTCCTATTTTGGAATATATACTTATAACAAATTTTATGTGGCAGGAACTATTTAAAATTTTAATTCATTTTTCCTTCCCATCTTGTTGTTGTTTACTCAGTTTGGGTATCTGATTTCCTTTTTTTATACAAATTTCTTTCAAATGTATTAGAATGATTAGGATGATCCACATACTTTTCTTCTACATGATGTCAGTTCCTTCATGTAATATCGCTCATTCTTATTACACCCTGATATCAACTCTCTGTGAGCAGTGGATACGCATATCTTAATCACTGGGGTCTAGAAAAGGACAATGTGCAATGACACTCAATGTCTTACATTTCCGAATTTCAGATATTCTGTAAAGTAAAAGTTTTCCTCATGCTGTTTTACTATCTATTACTTGAAGAAAAGCCTACTGAGTTGACACTTTGATGTCAGTTTTGTTAGTAATTATTTTTTTTTAAGTAAAGACAATTCATGACATGCATTTTTCCTTATTTTAATTAATTCTGAGTGAATGTATAGTTGTTTTTTTCCTTCTGGCTATAGGTAACTGTGTAGGTTTAAGTGGGATTTTTTTTTTTTATTAGACCTAATATTGTCCTTAATTTTCTATGTCTGACTTATCCTGGTTGCTGTTGGATTAAAGCATTTGTTTTGTTTGTTTCTGAAAACAAAAGGAAAAGTGCAGTGGTTTTTTCTAATGTCAAGAATTTGTAAGCATTTAATTCAATGGTTATACATTTCATGTAATTACAACTTCTACCCTGACCTTGCTGTGGAGCAAGAGACTCGAAGTTGTTAAGTGTTTTTTTTTTGTTGTTGCCAAGAAAAGGTATATGCTCAGTAGACACTTCTTATTTTGGCAGCTAAATATTCTCTCTCTGTACAAAGAAGCGTTGTGGGATTGGGTAAAGCTGTCTTGCTTCCACAAGCTATCATGCTATTACAGTTTTAAAGTGAATTCTCTCATCATCCCCACTTGACACTCATTGGCTCAGTTCACAGGGTGGTTTTGGTAGGTACCAACCAGGTTCCTCCTGGAGGAAGCTGAGCGTGGGATCTCTTCTCCAGGCGGACACCAACTGAACTCCAGCCCCAGCGATCGGTCCTTTGGACAGCCCTGAACCATGTGTATGGTGCAACATTCAATCTGAGGCTCCAGACTGAATTTAACTTGATGTAAAACTCGTACACACTACATGCTGGAAACGTAGCGGCCTGGGCACCAGCTGCTTCAGTTGACTGATCTGCTTCTATTATGCAAAATTACTTGGTCATGTGGATATAGTCTAGGACCTTTTAAAATTGTTCTCTTCAGCAGTCAGGAAGGTTTGCGATACAAGGAAAAGAACAAAACAATCTCTCTCTGTGATTCACAGCCCAATCAAGTAGTGTGAGGATGACTTGGAAGTACTGGGGTGAAGAATGGTTTTGAGGAGCCAGCTAATGAAATAGGCCATTACAAAGGCGGGTTAAGTGAACTGAATGTAGGAATGAGAGGGGAGGACTAAAAGTTGAGTGGGGGATCTCTCTCCAAGTTGAGACTCTGACAGGGAGAGACTGGGGAAGACAGGGTCTGTTAGGGCACAGTGTTACAATTCTTAACCGCTGTGAAACGTGCTGAGAAACTGTTTGCTTTATTATCCTTAGTGCTGTATCCATGCCAGTAATAGAGGGCTGAGGGCTTTATGTTTGTAAGCTTTTAACTCCGCTGTTGAGCACTGAAGAGTTGATGTGATGCTACACCACTGGCTTCGGTGCTCTGTTTTTCTCTGTGTGCTTAAATGATGAACCCATTAAAGTATTACTATTTTAATAGCCAGCCAGCACTCAAAGTTAAGAAATGCCAGAATTAAGTTTGTTTAATTAAGGATGAGTCATACTCAGGCTTTGAGTAGTCCTTAGGAGAAGAAGTTTCAGTGTGGTGAGACTAGATGATACTGAGGAGGAGTAAGCTGTTACATGTGAATAGTCAAACAGACAGAGATAACAGGCTAGAGGTGAGAACTTTGGACAATAGAAGGCACAAAACCCAAGAGGAAGCAAAGCCTGAGAAGCTCAGTGAACCTCAGGTGCAGTCAGGTCCCGTCTCACAGGTGAAAGGAGACCCTGAAGCACAGTAGCTAGGCCTGCCTGAGCAAGTAATGCAGTCCAGTGAGAGTGGATTCAGAGAATGAAATAATCGGTGATGAGGACCTGATACCTCTCTATGCTCAGTGCATTTGCAAAGTGAAGTGGGTGTTACTTTGGACTGGCTCCTGTCTGCTCCTGTGCCCCTTTGGCAGTGCTCCTGGAGTATGTCTTGTGGTTTTTACTTTCATCTGAATGGAAGCAGGTTTGCGCACTCCAGGACTGCTCCATGCAGCAAACGAAAGTGCATTGAGTAGGGTGATAGGAAGGTTTGTTGCAAAGTGCTCTCCTTATCTGAACTAAAGTACGAATGCAGATGTACCCTGTGAGACATCAGAACTTGTACAAGTGGAGAGCTAGCGTAGCAGTTGTCTTGGAGCGGAGTCTCTGCTCCGACAAGAGAGGAGTGGGAATGTATTTTGTATGGACAGTCTTATGGTTGTCTGTGACTCAATGTCTCAGATCTCATGATAAGAACCTCGCATCTCACAGCCTTGTGTTCTTGTGCTGCTGCAAAGATATTCTTGCAATTCACTGGCTCAGTGTGTTTTGTTTCAGAGAGGAAAACTTTTCTTTCTTCTCTCTGTTCTCCAGTTATTCCTGTCACCAGATTAGGAGGGAAATGTGTTGTCTTGCTTTATGAGTTTCCATTTTAGATGACACCAGCGTTTTTCCTTCTAATGCATACAGGTGAAAGGGAAGCGATCTTGACCAAAAATCTGAAATACAGTGATCTGAACCTTGCTGCTAATATGCAGAAGTTAAAGCACATATTTTACATTTATGCAGTTAGTGTAAGGACTCTGCAGTAATTGCTGAAATGATTTACATTTGGATTTGCTTATAAGCACAACATTTTACAGAGTAGGTTTTTTTTAAATTATTTTAAGAGTATTTTTAATTTTACTTAACATGTTTTTACTGTATTTACTAAATTAAATTTAATGTTTTACAGGGGGATATGTTTTTAATCTAACAGTTTGGAAACAGCTGGTTTTTTACATAGATGAACATGCTTAGTATGATTAGAGCTATATAATTACAAAAGTGGGTATTATGCATATAATTCAGGTGGTATGTTTTTCTTTAAAGCTGGAGCTGGTTTCCTGAGTTGTAGGGTTGACCTTGTCTGTGGTCTATAATAGTGACAACAATTAGATTTAAGAATCATTAATAACTATGCTTAATTGCAACCTAATTTCTTTATATATAACCTGTGCACAAGATTTCAATTAGTTTAAACATATGAAAAGGTTTAAGAGTCTTTGTTACCATGTTATTAAAAGATCATTTGGGACAAAGGAAAAATTGACACAGATGCTAACTTTTTAAAGGACCCAGTTTTAAATTTCATGTCAACTAACTTTTTCTTTAATTGAAAGAGTAAGTTTATTGTTTTTTTTTAATCTTGGGAGAATATACCTAAAGTGCACTGCATAACAAGGTGGCTAAATCTTTATTTAAAGACAAAGCAAAATGTTGTCAGTTTAAGTCAGTGCTTCTGTTGTCACACTGCAATTACCATACCTCTGTTTGGGCCTCTGCATTCAAGTGTGTTACGTTAGATAATGCTGTTTTGTCGTGGCAATCTTTACATAGCTTACATGATATATTTTTACCCAAATTATATTGAATAGATAATGTATCTGACTTGCTTATGGGGGTGACTTTAATACAGTCTCATAATTTTTGATGTCCTCATTTTATCTCACAGCGCTCACCTGAAGTGAGAAGGATTAGTATATAAATTTTATAGAGAGGGAACTGAAGTATAAAATTGCTGTGGCTTAACCATGATAACTTAAGAAGTTTGATGTAATGAGATGGTGGTAAAAAACAGATGTCACGAAGCTTTCCTGTAATAAGATTGTCCTGTAAAGAGTATATTACTGAAATACCATAATACCATTTTTCACTCAATGTTTTTTTTGTTTGGTTGGTTTTTTTAAATACAGCTTTTTATAACATAGTATCCATAATTGAATTACCTGAAATAGTGTTAGTATTTCTAAACTTATAGAGTTCATAGAATAAGATGTGTTTTGATCTACTGTGATGAGATTTACTCAACTGCTGGTCTGTTTTCTTTTTTGCAATTCAGGACATGATGCAGGTATCATGGGATTTTAAGAAATAACCATGTGGAAAATATTTATTGTTGTTATATCTACTATCAAGAAGAATAAATAGTGTAGTGGAATAAATCTATTGTTCCAAATAAGAATACAATTGTTGTTTAAAGTACAAATTATTTACAGTCTTAAGGTGACATGTCTTCCCCTCCCTTCCTCCCCCTCCAAATCCAGAAAAAGAACTAAGTAATGGACACTGGGTTTTACAGTTGAACCAAGACCAAACAGATGTTAATTTTGGAAATACACACTGGAAATTGAGTTCGTGTGATATGTTTATGGGTTTTTTTTTTGGTTTTGGGTTTTTTTTGGGTGGGGGCAGGAATGCCTTGATCGAAAAATTAATCTCAGAAGTTATGGTACTAATTGAGTGTAATTCACAACCTGTCAGAAATCTTGTTTGCAGATTGTCTGAATTATTTGAGTAGTTTAACACACCTCTAACAAAGACAAATTTACATAGCCTATCTTGAACATCTGCTACACAAAGTAGAAGAAATTTAAACTATTTTTTTCTAATTGTCTTAGCGAATAGTAGTTTAAGGTAAAGTCTTCATTGATGAACCACTAGAAACTAAATAAGCCTTTTTTATAATCTTTCTACTCCAGTTCTATCCAATGAAAAGAAAATATGTATTACAGTAAATTTCCAATAAAATGTATGTCTGTAAAAGAGACAGATCCATGAGGACCAAAGAGAGAGAAAAACGACAGTGCAAGCTCTCTTATATAAATGTTTATGCATCCAGATATCTAAACTAGATTTTTTTTTTTTAAGTTCTCAGAGATTTCTGTATCATGCACTCAGTGTAGAAATGAATTTAGGTAAATCTGTAAGTTGCTTGGAGTTGGGGAAACCTCACACACTTTTTTTTTTTTGCTTCCATATATACTCTGAGCAGAGATCTGTGTATTTAGAGGCTGTTTTCTTGCAGCTACCCCACTGGAAGAGAAGGGCCCTCTGTGCCCTTCCTCTGTCCCATTCACTTTGTAGTTGAGTACCAAGCTCTTCTTTTTGGAATAAGTATAACCCTATTAACCTTACTTTTCCCTGAAGGAAGGTCAGAATCATGTTAAAATCTTAAACTTGATGAAACTAGGATGAGTGTGGGGTGTTCTTTTTGCTAAATAACTGTTTATTCCAGGTACTTTTTAGGTAGTAGAGAGATGAGTGTTATTTTTGCAGCTCTCCACCTTGGATTATTACCAGTGTCTGCAGGTAAAGGCAGTTTGATACAGTAATTGAAGCCTGAAACGCAAGGTATTTTAGACAGTCTCGGGATTTTTCTCTGCAATATCCTTGCTGAATGCCAGTTTAGATAGCTGTGCATGATTGATTAATTTTCTAATTTTTTTAAAAATTGTTTTTGTTTCAATGTAGCTGTAGTACAGCCTGTTCCCCGTTTTTAAATGGTTGTACACTCGTGGTTCTGATTGGTAAAAATGATGCTCTTCTAGATGGAGCTGTATTGTAGAAGATAGTGGCTAAAATTCCGTGCATGTTCTTTGATTAGATATATTAGTTCCTACTACTAATATGTCAGGTAGAAGATGCAGTAATATATTCAGAGGGAGGAAGGTATTATCTTATGTTTGTATTAATAGGGTATTATTAATGTGGAATGTTCATGGGGCTGTCAACATGTTTGACCTTGGTGCTGTTGATTTTCAGATTTTTGAAAAGAAGACGAACAAACTCAATACCTAGACAGAATCCCTGTTTATTATCATCCTTTCAGTGGCTTGTGAGGCACGTTTCTGGTGCTCATCACCTTGGGCTTTGGGCTTCCACATGCCCTGCTTTTTATGGTAGAAAAGTGCTTTTATTATTCCTGACAACAACAAGTTTCTTGTTACACAGGAGAATGCCCAGGCAATGGGTTTTTTTAGTATTCTGGACACACTGGGTTGCATGTTCTTGTATGTCTGTTCCATTTCCTATGTAGTGAATGCTGCCTTGTTGCTCATGTTCTGAAGGTTTTCTCCATTCATACTGGTTTCTCTTATTCATACCAGTTTGCTACCCATGAAGGCAATACTTTTAAAGAAGCAAGGTTAACATTCTCTGTTGCAGGGGTTAGGGAAGCAAGATGTTAACAATTCATTGTCCTTTTCCTGCTCACAACTCTTTTGACCTGGCAGTACTGCATGACCAGCAGATGTTGAAAGTATGCTGTTGGGGAAGATTCTGAGGAACTGTTTCCTCAATATGTGTTTTCTATTTAATAAAACTCCTACTTTTTGTTTTTCCTTAAAGCTTAGTCACGCTGTGTAATACCTTTGGCATACTGTCAACTGTTGATAAACTAAAATTCATTTGTGTTTATGTTACTTTCACATTGAAGATGTTGTTATTGTAAGGATAACTTGCTTACAATACCAGGGCGTTTGATGCCTCATTAAAACATCATCTTCCCTCAATATACCTATGTGCCAGTCCAACAAATCTCCCAAGTCTTTGTGCTTTCTTTTATTTCAAAGGCAATCCATGTACCTGTTCTCACCTCAGCTAGGTCAATCAGCTTATGCCTCTGTGGGACCCACTTCTTTTGTAGTACCCCTGCTGTAATTGTCAAAAACATTAATAAGGTCAACAGCTGTGACTTGAAACTAGGTCCTGAAGGAGTTTTAGGGCTGGACTGAGAAGTCAAAGTTTTAGGGCATGAGTATCAAAGAGGCAATTGAGACTGCGAATTGAGGTATTGAAAAATAAGTTTTGGGAAGAGATCAGGCTAGTGATGATTTAGGGACTGAATAGAAGGTGGAGGACAAGGGAAGAAAGTTTTATAACCACTCGAGTGCTGTCTTGGTTGCGTTCTGTTTTCTTGGAGGAACTGTAGACTCTTCATGAGCATCTCTACAATCTGTTGACAAAATTAGAGTTTTTTTCCCACCAAAACATGGAGAGAAGATGGTGGTAGTGCCTGGGATTTATTCAGCCTCCAACTTATTGAGAGCAGTTTGATTTTTCCTAAATTGCAGGCAAAACAGTGTTGCTCCAGCAGCACAGACCTTGGCTTGCACTGGGAGGGTTTGCTGAGTCTCAGGGTAGGCCTCCATTAGCACATAATACAGCACAATAGGAGCGAATCTGTCATGAGGTGCTTAGATTTTGGTGTCCACACTAGCTGTGCATGTTTCCAGAGCTTTGCTTTGGACTCACTGTCATGTCTGTTCCTATGGACTGAGAGCCTCTTGGCAGTGGGAATGTATGAGGTGTGGTCACAGTGTAAGCCAAAGCTTGTAATAGTTGATATTTGGGAGATTTGCTTCAGATGCATACTCCTTATCTATAATGTAGATGTACCCCCAGTCTCATTTTTTCCAGTTGTGTTCAGTACCATCTCTAACTATGTCCCAGCTAGTCTGTGTTATATTGATTACTTCCCTTGCAAATCAGGGCAGTGTTAGCTTACTTTTTATAAATCTAAGTACATTTCTTTTTAATCAGATCATTGCAACTGACATCTTGTTTACCATAAATTCTAAATTTATAGTTTGCTTTCTTACAGAGTGCTTTCTTAAAACTGGTAGGAAGATAGGAAATGGATGTGTCACATGCCAGCATGCTGATAAGAAAACACCTTCTCTTTTTCAAGACAGATTCAGAAGTTCTCTTTTAAAATACTGTTTATCTTGCCTTTGGGGGTAGTCTTCCCCCCAAATATTTAATTACAATATGGTAGCATGATAACTGTGTAAAATTAGGAAGTTCACCGTTTAATTAGTTGTTTCATTTTTATGTTGAAATTCCAAACTGTGTAATCCTCAGTTACTCACATTTGAACAGTTGAAGTGTAAAAATTAGATAGCTTTCTGCTGGTCTTTTATCTACATTGTCACGCTAAGAAAGTTACTGAAACCAGAATACTCTTCACAGATAGCTGCTAAGTAGGCCTAGATAATGAGACCACCACAACCAGAGAGAGATCCATTTGCTACTTTATACAAGTGCTCTGTGCTTTTGGTTGTGATAAACTCATGGGCAACTATGTTTGTAATGAAGAAAGACATGTAAGATGGTAAATTATGTAAAGAATTGGGCCAAGAGTATCTTAAATTTGGCACTCAGTATTGTGGATTTTAACCTGAATTCGTCCAAGTCACGGTTTCCCTCAGATAAAATGGACATAGTATTGCTACTTCACCTCAGAGACTTCATGAATGTGAGTTTGTTCATCCTTGTGAAACTTCTGAGTGCCTTATGTTTGAATATTCATGGTTTTTAAAATGTAATTGTTTATATAGGAAGTAGAATGAGTCTGATAGTAGTTGAAGTTCAGCCTGATGGAGAAGCAGTGGATTTTTTGGGTTTCGTTTATCCTCCTGACATGTTGCAGAGGAAGAGGTGAAATCTGTTAGGGCGTACAAAGGAATGAGTTGTTAATAAGATGCGAAAAACCAGTTGTCCTTTATCAATTCTTAAGGTTAGCTTTTTAGATAGATGTCTTCCAGAGAGACTGGAGGAAACCCCTGAACAGCAATCACTAGGAGGGTAATCCATAGGAACATGACAACATCTCTACCTGTACTTACATTCTTTTGACCTGACGAAACTGTGCAGATGGATTAGTGGTATAACTTTTACACACGTGAAAATACTTACAAAATAGTGTGCTTTCATACAGCATTGATTGCTTTACTTTAAAGCTAGTATTCACTCACTTTGTTTTGAACTGTGCTGGCTTTTATAATATCATGCCCATTTATGTATGCCAACTAACACATCGGAAGCTTTTCTGAACAAGTTTATTCTTATCTTGAGAAACAGCAGCAACTACTGTATTTTAATTAGGAGCTTGTGAACTTGCCCCTGATAGATGCAGTTCCATGTTTACTTGAAACTTGTGTTAAGTGGAAGCTGTTGCTGAAATGGGGGAAGTGTCATGTCCTCTTCTTGCTTGGTTGTGTTGGCACTTGTGCTTGTAATGGTGACATGGTGAATCATACGAGGAAATTCATCTGGCTGAAAATGAATCTATTTTTATTTTCCTAGGTAACTTTCAGATGGATCATTTCCCTGACCTGACTCACTGTGTAGCTGCACAAACAGTAGTGCTGGCACACACTAGAATGCGTGAGCGGCAGCACCGAGGGGCATGACAGCTTCCTCCTAGTGGTAACCCCTACCTTTGCAAGAGTAAATAGGTTATAAAACTGCACCTAAAACTTAGGTTATCACTACAACCAGACTGCACCACAACCAGTTTGTATTCCTAGATGGTATTTCTAGAGGGTTTTCTTTGAAGTTCATGTTTAGAAGAGCTCCATTGATTTACTCTCTGTGCTAGTCCTAAACGTGATTGAATTAAAAAATGCCACCAGGAGGTTAGCTAGTTCCTGTTCTTGTGTGTTTGTAGTTTTTAATCAAACAGTGATTTTTAACAGAATAGTGACTTGGCTAATGTCTGAAACATTAAGTGGTTCCTTAATCCAAATGATACAGTAGCTTTGTAATCCTCTTGGGTTTAGAGCTTGAAAGCTGTTTAAAAAGAGTATTTTAACCAAAACACCCACCCAAAGCTTATGATAGACAGCTATCCTTCTGAGGCTAGTGAGTTGTTGGCTTCTGGATATTACTCAAGATTAAAATTATACTTATGGTTCTTAGAGTTCAGAATATACATATTGTGTTGGTAGACAATCAGTGAAACTTCAGATAATGTTAATTTTTAAGCCTCTTAAGTCTTCTATGGAGTTTCTGCTGCATTTGGTAGGATTCCTGTAAAAGTAGGTTTTGGCTAAAATTCATTCTTTGCAGGCTTACTTCTGGGTTTGTTTGGTTATATACCAAAATTTGGAGCAGGTTCAAGCTCTTTGTAATTTCAGCTTGCACAATGAATATTTGAAATTAATTTTTGTTATAAACTTTTGTATTTGGGATCCCTTTGGATGGTTTTCAATCACAGCCAAGATCTTACACATTCAGTTTACACCACGTGCATAGGATTTTATGTGGAACTGCTGTTGGAACAAAGAGACTTATGTAGAGCTGATGAACTTTTCCCTCACTTGATCCAACCATCCTTGCTCCAGAGGAGACGGATTTGCTGTTATGTGTAGCAGTATGGGCAACCATGCTGATATTAGACCAAATAGATAAATTTCATGGTGAATGAGTGTTGTATTCTCCAGGCACATACAAATACTTTGTAGCTTCCCATTTGCCACAACCATAATGCTATCTCTCTTTTCTAATAAAAATAACAACAAAAAACCCCACAACACCCCCCCCCCAAACACCCCCATGCTCCAACCCCCCCCCCCCCGCCCCGAAACCAAACCAAAACCAAACCAACCCAGCTTTTTTTAGGGATCTTTTCTAACACTTTGTGTTGCCCTGACTCCTCTCCAAGAAGATAGCTGTAGATATTATTTAGTCTATAAAGAGAGAGTTAGGGAAACAGTTATGGTCATACTGCATTATTTGTGGTGTATAATAGCTGTGTAATACATACTTATGTATAAGTCTAAGCAAGGTATTTTTTTTTGTACCAGCCTCCCGGGTATCAGTATAGTTATTAGATAATGCTACAAATGTTGAGTGTGTTGGTAGTGAGGTTTTAAATAATCTGCTGTAGATAGGAAAATAATAGTAAATATACTTTTGATAATAAAAGCTTGACCCACTCAAACAAGGTCACATTCAAAAAAATTCTAAAATTAATAGGTATTTTGAGTGTTTTTGAGGAACGTACTTCAATAATTAAACTTATTCTTACATAAGGACATAAAATCTGAGTTTGTGTTGATTTCTTGTAATGAATTTTCCTGTAAAAGAAGTAACAAGTTGCTACTCCAGAGCTGGGTAAAATAAGGAGGAGAAAAAAAGCTCTTTTTATTTAGAGGCAGCATGAGTGCAAAAGCATCACTGTCTGGTCATCCATAGTGTGTCTGACCTTTTCTTAAAAAAGGAAAATATCTCTATAATAAAGTGAGTTTTGCTGGATAGAAAGTCGCAGGTCTTTATATTCAGTGAAATCATTGTCACTGGTAAATTGCCTCACAATAGTCATTTGTATAGTAAATACGATCCTGTATTAGAGCTTTCGCATATTCATAGCTTTTCCTTTCTTGCAATCCACTTTATTCCCTAAAAGCCATCCGTGGTTCGTAGACTATTGATGTCAATATATTTGTAGCCGTAGTCTAGAGGAAGGTTTTATGCTGATTCAATGCACAGTTTATAAAAAGGGTGGCTTACCACAATCTCTGTCTTTTGCCAATCGACATTTTTAAGTATGCTCCAGATAGCTTGTTTTCTTTGGAGTTCCTTGAAAATCTGTTTGTATTTATTTAGAGTGTGCATATTTTATTTTTTAATACACAAAGCAACAAATGAATCGATTCATTAATAATTTTAATCTTTCCTCAGAATAGATAAATATTAACAATTACTCCCTACCAAGAAATTCGATGCATCGTGATTTAACCAATGCTTGAAGAACGCATTATTAAATGCTATTTAGAACATACCATATATGAAAAGAAAGGTGTTTAAAAATGGACCATCTTAACTACAAATGCTTTTAGTGTACGTAAAGCCTCACAGAGGCTTCAAATTGGAGAGATAGGACTCAACAAAGCATGTAAAGATGGCAGTTTCCTCAAGTCTTCATTGTGAGAAAAGAGGTGGATCTTTTTTTCAATTTTAACTGCATTGATGTGCCTTTTTAACTATAGAATGGTGTGAGCTGCTGTGGAGCCTAGGATATGGACCAGGTACCAAGAGCAGCAAAGATCAGGAGAACTTTCTCAGTGTCTGTTGTAAGGATAGTCTCCAAGGAAATAGCTTTTTATGCTCATGCTGTGCTGAAGAGCGCTTTCATTTCTGAAAGAGAAACATGCAGTGATGGTTTCAGCTTCTACTGTAGTTAGAAATTCTGTTCCTGGTTTGAAATGATAAAAACAGATGAATTAGAACGTTTTACAGGTATTTTCCTTTTGGTTCATACTGTAACTGCTATTGGTTATTCCCAGCGTAAAAGTCCCCATCAGTTTTGCTACACCTTTCCCTTGGCCACAGTTGTTCTCTGGTTTTGTTTGAAAGAGTCACTAGTAAATGCTACTATTTTTGCATGGTTCTAAGCAGCTGGTGGGCCTGTTGAGGGTAGAGAGCAATTGATAAAATGGGAAGGATACAGATAATTGAGACATTTAAAAGATGTCTGGGGTTTTTAGGCTATTTAGGCTGGGGATATGAACAGTTTTGGTATAGAAAGGAAGTAACTATTGCTAGATACAATACCATTAAAGAAGAAACAACTAGAGAAAGTTTAATGTGAGGATAGGGTTTCAGAAAAAAAAAATCCTGAAAGCTTACATTGGAGAGATTGGTAATTCTTAATTACTTAAGAAATCATAAGACGTTTCTGTAACAAAGAAAAAATTCTGTGGTAATTGCAGTAACTTCTGAGATACTGCAACATGTCCTTGTCCTTCAGTGATTAGAAGATGAAGTTAAATGAAAAGCATTATCTTTTGTTGTTGTTTGGTTTGGTTTTTTTGTTTTGTTTTGTTTACAATGCTATTATGTAATTGTAAGGAAAAAAAAAATCTAGACAAATACAATTAATCCCTGGAAGCTCCCAGCTCAAATACTACACTGGAAAGTAAAGGAATACAAGAAGGGAATAAATTTATGTATGTTGGTAGTAAGGTGCCTGTCATCTGGGGATTTCAGTAAGGAGCTAGTGTTGCAAATTGGCAAGGCAACAGTTTCATTTACCAACTAAATAAGATATGGTCATAAAAATCCATGTTTTAAAGACCAGGGTGTGAAACTTCAACTCAGATATTTCTTTCCATCTCAACATATGGATGTGAAAGCTGGAAATCCAACAAAGGTACAGACATCTAAATGCCTTTGAAAGCAAATGCCTTAGAAAAATACTATGTATTAAATGGAATGAATTTATAACAGATGCCAAGATTCATTAGACAGCTCAAAAACCCCTTGGCTCTAAAGTTATCCAGAAAAGAAGATGGAATTATCATCTGGAACATATGTTAAGAATGAAGCCAGAGCATCTGTCATGGAAAGCATGCCACTGGGCAGCTGGAGGAACATGCAAAAAGCACCAACTGAAAGAGTCTCTCCATTGAACAATGCCTAAGGTAAAAAAAAAACAAACCTGTGGGACATCACACTGGATGCGCAAGGAGTGACGCAGAGCAGATAAAAACTGCACAGGGCTTTTTTTTTCCCCAGTGTGTATAAACTGAAGGTTTTGGGTTGTTTTCTGTTAAGACTGCAGATAGTAAAGGATGCTTAAAAATTGAAGGTCAGTATTAAAAAGTACAGAGTCAGAACAGTACTTAATTGTCATGTATTTTCATTTATTTTAGAATTTGCATATAATTTCTTTAGCCACGAAAAGAGAAAGAAGATTGTGTAATTAAATAAATCTTCAGATGCATTCCCACTGATTGGCTTAATCTATAATAGAGTATCCAGGATTCCTTGGATAAAGATGCAGAATTGTTTTATCCAAGTAACCTACAGTTAATGACAGTACTGTGGATTTAATTTTCTCTGAGAGCACTTGCTCTTACCTTTTCTACTTTTTATCACTTTGCAGGAGTTCTGGAGTTTCTGAACTAGCAGCTCTCTGTACTATACTGTCTTTTAACTTGCCCTGGTATTAGCCTAATGTTACAAAGGTTTGTGTTAGAAACACCTTAGCAGAATTTTGATTTCATAAAAGACTTCTGGTTGAAATGTAAGCTTTCAAATCTGTTATTTCAGTCTGTCTCTTGATCTTGTGCTATGAAAAACATTTTATTAAAATACAACAATCTGAACTAAGTTTGTCCAAAGTAAGTATTCAGTAATGTCTTAGACTTGGTAAATTTTCCAGGCAAAAAAAAGAAGTCACACATGGAGGCATTCCCAAGCAAGTGTATGTGTGCGATATGGCACTTTTTAAAAAATTTGCGCTGCTTGGGTTTTTTTTCCCTCGTCGAATCATCTCACTGACACCCAGCCTAACACATGGGAATGAATGCTTCCTGTGAGAAGTTTGAACAACCCGTTCACCTTCTAGATGCTTAGGAGTCTAAGTAGTGAACCAAGACTGTTAGTTCCACTTAGCAGGGTAACAAGTTTAGGCAAAGTGAATAGCTCCTCAAACATTTCAAAGGTGTATTGATAGCTGCAACTTTTCTGTTTCTTCCACTTACAGTATGATGAGTGTTACAGTGATTATTTCTTAATGCCTCATAAAGGTGAGAAAAGCTTGCAAATGCAATTCAGCTGCACTTAAAGGCTAAACATTCAGGAAACATAATTTGTTTTTTCTTTTCTTTTAAAATATTTACAGATATTTTTATCCCCTTTACACATTTGGTGTTGATGGAACACAGTTTAGATGCCTTCCTCCCATGGACTGGCGGTAAGGCATCTAGCTATTCTCTGTCCTTCAGACCCTAGGTGGTCACAGTTTTCTACTTTGACATTCTGCTTCTGATTTATTGTGTAATTAGATCCAGTTAGGACTATAGGTAAAACTTTAACAAAATTTTATCAGAGATTGTCCATTCTGCCAAATTCAGAGCAGCCTTTTGTTAAGTTATATGGAAAAATAAACCCAGCACACCCTTGAATATCTTTTCTTCTTTCGTTTCCATTACTGTTTGCTCTTTTGTGTGCTTGGCAACTGAAACTTGCAATAAGGTCCTCTCAGTAGTACTGGAGGCAGGCTTAGAAGTTATGTTTCTGGAAATAAAAGAAGTGAAAAGACATTGTGTGGTACACTATTTCATGTTATGTGTTGACTAGTGTTTTGAAATACAGTTGTCCTGTGCTCACTGCTAAAGATTTTTGCTGAACAGTACGTAACAATAAAAAATATTCAGGAGCTAAAAATACAGGATTACTACATGCGTTGACCTGTGGTCAGTGAGTTGGCAGGAGTAGCCTTGTATTGTTTGTTCAAGGTTTGTTTGAAGAGAACAATTATAGGATGATCATGAAAAATATTGACATATTATTTTTCAGGAGCAGTGGATTAAAAACACCTTGAAGAAAGAGCGTTTTTAAGTATTCAGTTGGATTACATTAAACAAAGTAGGAACAAAAAGAAAACATTGTGTAAATCTTCATTTGAAAAATACTGAATTCTAGTTATTGAGGAAGTGGTTGTTTATGGAAATTGTGTATTTTTCTGTGCATTTTCCATGCAGTGTTTTGAAACCATATACTACAAAATCTTAATTTAACAGAATCTTGATCTCTGAGAGAGAGAGGCAGCCCCTCTATGTAGAGGATCTCCAGTAGGATGAAGGGAGACCCTCAGTGGATTTTTGCCAAAGACTGAAGGAAGACTTCATCCCCCCATTTTGATGCAGAGTCAAAATCAAACCAGACATACAGAGTAGTAGTTACAACTAAGAGGGGTTGCCAGGTTGATGGTCTTGAGTAAGTGATTCTCTGGTATAGAAATCTGGTGTGCATGGATGAGAGTGTGTGGGTTCCCGGAGTACAGCTCTGCTGAGTTTACGCCAGACTTTTAACTAAATCAGTTCTGTAATAAAATCGGAATGTTTCAGTCTTTGTCTTTCTGATGTGTAGGGTCAGCATGCCTGCCTTATTTTGTCCTTGTCCCCAACTCAACTTTATTCCTTTCATAGCTGGTTTGAGATGTTGTTCTGGGAATTGCCTGTGAAGGAAGACTGACATTTCCTTCCACTTTGCCTTTGGGTGTACTGCTGAATGTAGTCACTCCCTCCTCCCAGAAACTGTTAACCTGTAGTTCAGGTTAACATGTTGGGCAGCAGCAAGCAAATATGAGAGAGCTGACTTCTTCCCAAGCTGGAAAACTGGAGTACTGGGTTGGAATATGAGAGGACATGTATGGATGAAGTCACCTTTTTATTTTAATTCGGTTTAGGATTCCGGTTAAAGTTCAGAGAGAGCTCGCTGCTTCGCTGTCCTGGTTTTGGCTGGGATAGAGTTAATTTTCTTCCTAGTAGCTGGTATAGTGTTTTGTCTTGGATTCAGTGTGAGAAGAGTGTTGATAACACACTGATGTTTTCAGTTGTTGCTAAGTAGTGTTTAGACTCAGTCAAGGATTTTTCAGCTTCTCATGCCCAGCCAGCAAGAAAGCTGGAGGGGCACAAGAAGTTGGGAGGGGACACAGCCAGGAGAGCTGACCCAAACTGGCCGAAGGGGTATTCCATACTGTGTGTTGTTGTGCCCAGTATATAAAGCTGGGGGAGTTGGGGGGGGGGGGGGGCTCGGATCACTGTTCAGGAACTAACTGAGCATCGGGTGGTGAGTGGTGAGCAATTGCATTATGCATCACTTGTTTTGTATATTCCACTTCTTTTATTATTATAATTGTCAATTTATTATTGTTATTATTATTGTTATTATTTTCTTCCTTTCTTTTCTATTAAACTCTTATCTCAACCCACGAGTTTTACTTTTCTTCCTGATTCTCTCCCTGTCCCACTGGGTGTGGGGGAAGTGAGTGAGCCGCTGTGTGGTGCTTAGCTGCTGGCTGGGGTCAAAGCACAACATTCCCGTAGCTGTTTCTGTTGCCAGACTGGAGAAGATGTGACTTGGACTCTTCCTTTGTGAATGAGTCCACTTGGTCAGGTTGAAGATCCAGGTGGAATGAGAGGTGCTCCATATTTTCCCCAGTAAAACTGAGTAGAATAAGGAGTGTAACTTGTGTCCAATTAAAAGCAAAACAAATTCCCCTCCAAACCCACTTTTCTTAGAATCTAGGTAATATATTAATTTTATGTGTGAAGGTGATCCATGACTGTCGTCAAGGTTGTACTTATGATGATGAAAGAGTGCTTCCTGTGTATAAAAAAATGTTTATTGAACAAATGGACGGTTGCAGTTCAGTTGCAGTGCAGATATGTGAGTCTTAATAAGAAAATGGAAAAGTATATCACTTCCTCATTAACCTCACTAAGCTAGGTGAACTAGTACAGCTGTCCTTATGTTGCAAATTACCTACCAAAATAACTAGTTAACTTCAAAAATATTGGCCTCTGTTTCCAACAAGGCTGCCAACTTAGATTATGTATTGGTACGTTTTTATTGGACTTAAAAATATGGTTCTGGAAGAGATTTTGAGTGTTAGTTGTCTGTCCGCCATTTTGATGCTGAGTCAACCAAAAAAAAGTCCTTGCATGATGTTTGTCTGGGGTGTTCCTGAAAGCTTCAGTGACCTTCTGACACGAAGTTGTTCTACAACTTAACAAACTTTATTTGGACCAACTTTCTAACAATATGTAATCTAAATTTCCCTGCTGATCAGTTTTTGTACTGCCATCTGTAGATGTGAAGCACAATTAATCACTGTCCTCCTTATGAGACTCGCATATTTTAAGATTATTATATTCCGCCTCCCTCTTATTCCCTACCATATTCTCTGTTCTAGGCTAAGCCTAGCCAGATATTTTACTGTGCTTCGAACTTGTTATTTTCATACAAACAAAGAAAAAACTTCATAGTGTTGTTATCCTCTCAGGACTTTTCTCAATTTAGCTTTTTTTTCCCCCTTAATTTTTTTTTTTCTTAATTTGGTAGGGCTCAAAATTTGTAAATAGTGGTATTTCAGAGCTTTTGTCTTTGCCTGATAGAGAGGAATAAATTCTTGTTTTAGTTCTTTCCCTTGATTTACATACAAAATCTTTGTTAATATGTAGCATAATGATACTTGTCTCTTATAGAATCATAGAATGGTTTAGTTTGGAAAGGACCTTGAAGATCATCTAGTTCCAAACCCCCTGGCATGGGCAGAGACACTTTCCACTAGACCAGGTTGCTCTTTGATATGATTTGATATGATATTTGTCTCTTTCGTAACATAATTGCATTGTTTGTTCTTCCCAGATTGTTTCAAAGACAATCAAATTTCTAAATCTGGACTACTTTTCTAAAGAACTCTTGCTGTCTGGGAGTCTCCATGCATGACTGATTTGTAACCAGATTATTATTTTTTTTTACCTTTTGGAATATTTGTCTTGCTCTTTACTGTTCTGTAGCTGATTTGCTGAAACCATCCTTACTCCAAAGTTGTTTTTTGTTATTTTTTTTGACATGTACTTAACTGTTCTGTGGTGGTTTTATTTTCTGTTGATGCTAAAGATAAATAGCTTATTTCATCATACCCAGATAAATGATCTTTTTAGTATGTCTGTGACAATCCAACTCACTGATCAGTAAAAACAGAATTCAAAGGAATAAGAAATGGGAGAATTATTCTTCCTTCCATTGTTTAAAACGTTGGGGGGGGGGAAATCTGAGGCAAGATTAGTTAGATTGGCTTTTAATGGGTGGTGACATCGGAGTGATCCAGAATATTTTGTTTACTCTGGGAAGCTGGATGAGTAATACTCAAATACTTTTTATTAATCTCTTGATTTCCATCAACTGTGGTAGTGTTGTTTTAATCTTGTCTTTTATTAACACATCCTATTACATTTAAATTTGCCACTGGCTTTTTTTGCTAAGGAATTTTTGTTTTAAGGTATTATAAAGAGATTTGGAAATGGTGCTTAACTGTTTGGATTTTTTAAAATTTTTGTTTCTGTTTGGGATGTTTTAGTAATCTTTAGTCTTTTCTAAAGAAAGAGGTGACCTTTTTGAATCAAAATAATGTATTTTTGTGATGTTTTACTCTCTGGAAAAAACATCAGTTTCTGTTTGCTTATATAAAACATACTGATTTCACCTGAGGAAAATAAATGTAGTGATATTCTGAACTGTCAGAGGTGGCGAAAATACCCTGAGTTATGTTGTACAAAATCTGACCAGTGATCACCATAGAGCTCTTGTTTTGTTGGAAGATTAGATGGTTTTTACTTGTGACTCCTACTGCCAGGTATTTTTAATAGATTCATACGTTATGTGAGGCTTACAAAAGCTCTTTGAAAGTGGGGCTGTGCTTAGATGGGATGTTATTTCAGTGCATTTACTTCTGTTTGAGAGGTTTCCTTTCAAATTTGTGCTAGTGCTATTTTTAAAGAGAAAATGGCAATTTGTCTTCCATTTTTTTTTAGTGTAGGGATGTGTGCATTTCTGAAGTGTTTCCCTCCTTCCCTTTCTCTTGCCTCTAACAAAATAGAGTAGGGAGCGCCCAGTACGTCCATGTTCCTAAGTGTTAGTGTGATACAGGTTTCCTGCACGTATCCTGAACGTTTAGCAGATACATCTCCCTTTTGTGGGAAACTTGCAGGCTGTCATCTCATTGACATCCCTCTGTCAGACACTTCATATTTTAGAGCTCGAGCAAGGTAAATCCTAGGAGAGCAGTCACACGTGACTGTTTGCTGTAGCACAGTAGTTCACCTTGCTCCATTTAGCAGTCAGCAACAGACCGACTGCGGTACCTGAGGCCACCGAAGAGGAGATAGTCTTCTTACAGCCCAGAACAAATCCCTCAGTGAAGGAGGATTCCTCCACGTTCTGTTCTGCCCTAGTAAAAGGGGGGGGATGGAGGGGTGGGGGTGGGGGGGGTGTTCCTGCGGTGGGTAGGCATTTTTCCAACAAGACAGCTAAATTAGCAGGAATTTGCACAGTAGATGAAACCTTAATGTGGAGATTTAAAAAAAAAAAAGAAAAGAAACAGTTTTTCTCATAAAGCAGTACTTTTTGCCATTAAGTTCACAGCTTCAGCTTTTGGGTATCTACAGAAAGGTTTGGGATCCCAGCCCCCAGCAGGGAAGGCCTGTCCCACTAACGGTTCTTTTCCTTTTCTAACCTTCCAGTTGGTGACAGGAGGAGCTCCAAAACATGCAGATAGGCCAGTCAGGTTCAACTTGCTGATCACAGCTGCACTAATATGTGGGTACCTAGGAATATGTAGCCAACAGTAAATGCTGTTTCTGATAAATGTTTGTTCTGGTTTCCCTTCTCGCTCCCTCCACTCCCAGCCCCCAGCTTTCCCTGATCTCTATAATCTAGGACTTCTGACATGGTAAGTTGCTGGTAAGCTCTTACTTTTGATGGCTTGGATTATTTTGGAGGTGGGAAGTGCTGTGTAGTGCTAGCTAGAGATAGGAAGTTTGGTATACTTTTTCTGGGAAGTCACTGTACATTTCCATGTAGAATTCTACTTAAATTCAGTGCATTCTGTCCTCTTCTGATACAGTTTTTGCTGTAGCATGGCATTTCACACTCCTTTTGTAGTTTTAGACTCACATTCCCTACTTATTAAGCAAATTGGGTGTTTTAATGTGGTGCTACAAGTGCTCATTAAAGCTATTTTTCCAGCAGCTGATTATTATTTCTCCCTTTTTTGATTTTTTTTTTAATTTCCTTTTTTAAATTTGAGAAAGCTAGCCAGCAGAGATTTTTATTTCATTTGTTCTGTGTAAAATAGTCAATTCCTTTTCCATTCTTTGTTCTTACAGCTCTGAAATGCTTAGAAATCTGTTTTCAGTTGCTGCAAGTAGCCTAAAAAAGTTTGTCTGTTTTATTCTTACCTGTGGACCTAGTTGGGTGCTTTGATTGTGGTGCCAGATACAATAAGGACTCCATAATGAGCTAAATTATGCTTTTCCAAATGGGTCAAATGTTTTGGAAGTGTGAATCAGCTTCCTGAAACCTACTTCTGAATTTTGAAGTCCCTTCTCCAAGAAGCATGAAACATGGGAATAGAAAAGGGGCTGTGAACTTTGATCATACTGTATTTTTAAATTTTCATAAACTTATTTCAAAATCAAATTGTTTTTATTGGATATGAGTGTCCAGTGACCCAGTTGGCATTGTTTTCAGCAATCCAGATGATGATACAGATACTTCTTTTTAATGTGTGGTTTGACTATACATTGCATAAATAACTTTTCTGGATGAAAAAAACCCCTAGCCTGAATATTACTTGAATAGTCTTTCCTTGCAGTTTAACATTGTATATTTTCTCTGGGGTGCATTGATACATAAGACATCACTGAAGCAGTGTAAGGTGGTGATACTGGAGCAATTTTGAATCCTGGCCTAATGCATTTCAACTTTATGGTAGCAAATTTTGCCTTTTCTACTTTTAGAACTTATTTTGATAGGTATGATTTCTTCAGAAAACGTGCCTATGGGAAGAGCTGCATTTTGTCATTCCCTTCTATAAACTAATGTTTGCTTAATGGAATATGAGGGATGTGCTTGTGAATTAGTACACTTGCACAAATTACAAATTGGAAAGTAAATTATATTTTGAAATACTCACTTGTTTCATCATATCCCAAAGACCCTTTGTGGTTTGGTACAGATGCCTGGACTATGAATATGGTCCTTGTGCAGAGAAATATTTTCATGGTTATGCTGTAGGACTTTGACTCGTTGCTTTGCTGCCATTACATTTGGTAGATTTACTTGAAACCTCACAGAAGTGTGGTGGCACGGATAGGAGGTAATGCTTACAATTCCAGCCATTGATGTCTGGGGTGAGTTGAAAAGGACCTGAATTTACCTATGAGTAAAATCATTTTAGTTCACATTAGAAACACAAATTGTTACTTGCACTGCATTAAGGGAGTGTAAGGGAAACTGAATATAACTATTAAATATTTAATATATCTGTAATAGTAAAAATTTGCTGGTGAATACATTTAAGAAGTTCATTATCAAGCTTCAGACATTGTAATGAGGCTTCTAAGACCAGACAGGAATTACGTTTAAATACCTGAGAGCTCCCATAAGATTTTGTAGTATTGTTATACGTGAAACTGTGAGCCTATTTTACCATTTTACAGTGAAACATTACGTAGATAAAAATATGAAAGCCTGCAGCAGTTAAATCAAACTCTGTAGTGTTACTGGATCTAGTAATTGAATGCTTATGTTCTGCAGGAGGTTTTGTCTGTATGGGTCTTTGATGTCTGTACTGAGCCCTGTTGAGACGAATTTGAGTCACTGCCAGTGTATTGCTCTGGTCTGTTACAGCCTTACTTCTTGCAGTGGTATTTTCTTCTTAAAATTATAGATTCTAAGCTAATATGGCACTGCATTTTAAATAATACATATTTCAAGATTGATTTTAGGGTGAAACATAATAATAGAAGACTAAACAAAGGTCTTGACCTTGCAAACGAGCGTACACTCTGCCTTCAGATTGGTATTGGCTTCTTTGGGGCTTCTTAAGGATGCCTCCTGCCTGTGGCTGGTGCGTCTCATAGATAGAGGAGCCGTGTAGATCCCTGCACCTTGGCAGAGTTTTGCTTGAACTCTGCGTAGGTGACCTGGGCTGGTGGCTGAGGAGAGAACTTTAAATGATATGGGTGATAGACCAGGCCTGCCTATTGTTTTTACCAGGCTTCTGCTGTTACTCTGCCTGAATTAGTAAAATATTTGTTCAGTAGTGCATTCTGTGTTCTCTCTCTCTCTTTCTCCCCTCTCTAGTCACCAGGATGTTGAAACATTAATACCAGTATTTTACGTCCCTAAGGGTAGGGCTCCCTGTTTTTCTAGAGATACTGCTCCCCCACTGGATTTATTAATCCAGTGTGGATTAATAAATAAATAAACAGGCTCCACTTGTGTGGAGCCTGTTTACACCTTGGAATGTCTCTAAATCTTGAGGTGCCTAAATAAGGAGTTAGGGTCTGCCTTCAAACAATACAGAATTATGCTTATGTAGCTTACTCACAAAATTACAAAGTTATGTGAGTATTTATATGCATAATTTCTTTAACGTTAAGAATGGAAACGTATTTTTAAGTCTGCTTTTCACATAATTGCAAACTCATGGAATACAGACAAAACCATAAAATATTCTTGAAAATGCGAAGATGACGTTTTACTGCTTACTTTTGTCCGCAAAGGAATCTCACAGTATATTGGTGGTCTGTTTTCCAGAAATGCTGTTACTCTAATTCAGCCCACCTCAAGAGCTGATGATAAAAATCTTGATGTGAAACACACTTTCACAGCAGAAGAGTGCAGGTGCAAAATAGAAAAGCAAGCATTTTTTCAAGTGGTATCTATTGTTTTCTCTGCAACATGTAGGAACACCAGAATATTTTTAGATGAAAAAGATTAAAAAATTATCCATTGCGTTTGTGATAGCTTATATGTTTGGGTTAGTTATTTATTGTTTGCAATATCCATAATGCTATCTTAAGCATCCTAATTAGGTTTCAGCTTTTCAGAGGGAGGCTGGAAGGCTCTCGTGCAGTTGTGGTGCTGTGGCGGGGTGCGTGCAGCACAGCTGCCTTCTGATGTCAGTCGCTATTTCAATGCAATGAAAGTGGGAGAGGAAGAGCATTAAAAAGACAGTTTAAGAAAAAAGTGTCGTCAGTAAGCAAATTATTTTTGTCTGTGTTGTTTTGATTAGGATATGAAATAACAAGTAAAGTCTGATTGCTACAAAAGAAATTACATCTGGATCTGGAGAGTTTAACTGGGGCAGTTTCAGAAACTTTGGTGAAATGTGTCATTTTGCCCCCGTGGTTGGGAGAACTCTGGGTTCTCTTTAGCAAAACTCCTGGTAATACCTGTATTCACCTGGCCTTCAAGCAGAGCGGAATCCTCTCTTCTCAGTGCTCTGTATTTGTTAGGAGTCTCAGTGCTGTCGTCAGAGGCACTGGAAGAACGGTGGCTTCCCTGTGGACAAGGGGAACAGCCGCAGGGATCGGTGCGTAAGGTGCTCAGTGCTTGTTGAGCAGGATAAGTGTTTCCTGGGTTTCATTCCTCCGTTTGTAGGCATCCTTTTGCAATGCTGATAGTGGCATGGTATCTTGTGGCATTTTTCTTGGGGTGTCTTGGATTTTTTAGACTAGGGTTGAAAGACGCCTGGATAATTTCTACTGATCTTTGTGCTCAAGGATCCAGTTGGGTTCCAGTGTGAGGTGAAAAATGTTTCTTGAAGATGTTTCCTGTGATGGGTGGGCATTTTCCTTTCAGATACATTGACACTGGCACATGAGTCTTGTGGGAGGACAAGAAAGGTGAATTCATTGGCATTTGTAGTGAAGGAACTCGTTTTTTGTTTGCTTGTTTTAAATAAAATCAGAGAACGTGTGAAGACTTTGGAGAGGTTGCATATAATGTAAAAATATATTCTATATCTTAATAGAAAAATATTTTTATTATGTATTCATTAGAAACATAAAAATGATTAATTAAAATTACTAATGTGGAAAAGGTATTCAGCCACTAAAAAGCTGGACAATATTTATTAATGGTTGTCATAAGATTACTGATGCTGAAGTGTAAGGATTGTTGCTTGAGAATACCAAACAAAATTTTGTGCTACCATTTAAAAGACATGGCTTGCATACCAACTTTGGTTTGCATGTCCATAGACTTTACAGTAGTCTGAATCACAATTGCTTTTCTTTGGGTTTTGTTGCACCTCTTTGTGTGGCTGACCTCAAAAAAAGGGAACTAGGTGATGACGGTAAACACTAAAATTTGCTTTTTAAAAATAAATAGATACTCCTAGAACAAAAAATTTCAGTTTAAAAATAAGTTTGTTAAAAGGATATATATACTTTTTTTTTTTTTAATGTAACACAGCTATTTCTGTGTTACCTTCAAAGCACTTTAAGGACATAAAACATGCCTGTGTAAGGATTTCTTGTGAAGGTAGGTATGATTTCTATCAGAGTGAGGTGTCATCTGCTTTTTTAGAACATTCTTAAAGAGTTGTGAATCAATACCTGTCCATTGAGGACAGGGGAGTAACCTTCTTCTCTTTATACCTGTACTGAGGTGTTTTTGAGACTGGTTATTAGAAAAATATTGTGAACTCAGTTTTAGATTTCAAGTAGAAATATGCATAGGTGCATGATTTTCATCCCAGTCTTTTTTTAGATTGGAAAGTCTTCTTTGTTTTTTCTAAGCACAATACATAGGATGAACACTTTTTAAAAATGGGTGGTCTGCTTATGCTGAAGCACTGCCTGCAGATGGTCCAGTTAGTTTGGTTTTTGGTGTTGAGGACAGTTACCCCCAAATCATTACGGGCTTTAAGTGTCCTCACCTGCTGGGTGGAGGAGGTTGGGGTGGGCTGCAGTGGATGGGGCTTTGGCTCCCTGCAGACTTGTGCCTCACCATCACCTGTGGCCAGTTTAAAGCTTGTTCCCGTGTTTGTGCCTGCATTTGACCTCTCCTGTGCAGAGTCTTCTGTTGTCTGATAATATGTCATCTTCTACTGGGGATTTTCCTCCTGCCCAACCGGTTACCTCTCCCTCCCTTTGACGTGGGTGTCTGCTTTCACAAATTTTATGGGAATGTATCGGAGATGCCTGCTTTTTGTCACACTTAGATGATATCAGCTGCTGGTTTTAAAAGGTATAAGGGAAAGAAATAGAGTGGTTATTTGAGCACCTAATTTCCTTGGGTTTTGTTGTCAGCTGGTTTTTCTGGCAAAACTGTGTTTCCTGTAATTCACCTCATTCGCCTCTTTTGCTCATCCATTGCACTGCCTTATGAAACATGTAATTCTGCTGCAGACGCTATATCAAAGAGAAAATTGGAGCATATGTTGGCTGAACTGTAGTTTCCCTGAGACACCACAGCAACATTTCTAAATTTAATATTTTCTAGATTTCTTCTAGTCAAAGATAAAACTTGCATTTTGATTTAGTTTCAGTGCAGAAGACATATAGAAAAGCTACTTGGAATTACAGTGTAGGACTGAGTGAGTTATGGGGTAGGCAATCGTAATTGTGTGCTGGTTTTAGACAGCTTGTTTAGACAGTTATTTTTTTCTTTTCATTTTTAGTGTATGACTTTTTTTGTATTTTATTTATAGTACACCTGTACTCATGAATTTTTATGTTGTAAATATTTTGAATATTTATTTTAAAGTCAATTTTGTAGTCTCATATTGTCCCTGTATGTTTGACACTATAGAAATTTTATTTGGATATGATCATGTTTTACTCTGATTATATTTTGTATACCCAACTACACAGTAGCAGATTTAATTAGAAATACTGCATAGTGTCACCTTATTCTTTAAGTAAGAATATAGACATTTCTAGAGAAAAACAGAGGAAGATAGAATTAAAGTTCAGCATCCACATCAATAGTTTGCATTTCCAGCAATTCCAGCATACGGAAAAACTTGTGGAAAATTAGAATGAAATAAGCGTAAAGGTATACAAAGGCAGATGAATGATTGCTTTCAAATAGCCATAGCTGCTGGGTTAAAGTATTTGAAAATATGTAGACCCAAATGAATTTTCAAATTATTTTTCCTTTTGGGAGACACTTTTTTGTTCTTTTTTTCATTCTTTCTCATTTTTCATTCAGCTGTGATATCCTTGCACACAGAGTTAGGGTTTGTTAATGTGATTGCTCCCCGCCCTCCCCCCCCCCCATTTAAAAAGACTGGGTTTATCTTGAATTTTGGCTTAACTTTGATAGCTTAGGTTTATAACACTTTTAGACAATCACAGGAGTAACATTGCTATCTTCAGACCTGTTCAAAAATGTATTACATTTTAGTGTTTCCATATGTGTGCTCATGTGTGTATGTGCATGGTTAAATTTACGTTCTCATAATAAAGGGTAGTTTCGACAGTGGATGAAGTGACAGGAACCTTCCTCTGAGCTTGGAGGAGAAAATAATCAAGTATTGAATTACTTGTTTTACTTTTTATGGTGACATGTTACATCATGCTACCTTAAGAAAAAGTTGGTCAAAACTTTATTGTTTTTTTTATTGAAAAAGTTATTTTATTGCAAAGCTCTTTATTGAAAGTCTTTGTTGTTCATTGAACCTTTAGTTGTTAATTCTGTGCAAGGTTAATAGCTTTACGGAGTTGTTCCTCAAGAAACTCTAAAAATAAGCCTTCAACAGTGGTATAACCTCTTTATTATTGCACGTTTGATGATGTTATGATGAAGTACTAATTTTCTTCAAAGAGCTCTATAGTGATGTGCCTAATACTTTTTAAGAATTGAGGAAGTATAGATTGTAAAATTAATTTGTTTTTTATTAATTTTTGTTGATATCAGGACTGAAACTTCAGAGTGTTTTGCGATAAAAATGTTTATAAGTTGTCTGTATGCCTGTATTAAAATAACTTTATGTTAGTATTTTTTCCATAGGTAATGATTTACTGGATAATTTTTGACTTAAAAAGTTGTTGGAGTAACTTTTGCAGATCTTCTGTAACTATCACAACAAAACAAATCAGATTTGTGAATGACATCTACCAAGACTGACTGTTACGGTTTGTTGCAAGATAGGCTTGACCCCTGCTGCTGGTACTTTAGTGTGTACTGTTGGATTAGGTTATATATCATTGCTTTTTGGTGCCCTGTCCTTGTGACTTTTCCATTTAAATTTTATTTGGTTCAAAACCATGGAATGAATCTATTCTCATCATGCCCGTGTTAATCTTGAACATAATTCTTGCTGGTTTTTGTGAACTGAGGTGGCAGCTGAAAGTTGAGCTCTTCTGTATTGCTTCAGTGTATTCGTATCAGCTGAGAGTCCTAATCTGCTCCCAGTCTTTTGTGTAAATGAATCATACTATGTGATGTTTATTGGAATTCATTCTCTTCAGGTTACTCCATGTCCAGTTAAGGTAACTGGTATTTTAATGTTGCTGATGTATCCATTCTTTGCTGCATAAAATGATGACTGTAGCATTTTTGTATTTGAAAAAGTAATATTAATTTAAAGTAAATGGTCTTTTTCATTATTAACTACGTATGCAAAAAAAGGAACATCTGCCTTCCAAATGTTATTCAATGATTGTAATTAAAAGGTTAAATAAAAGCTGAGGCAAGCTTTGAATTTTGAAGCATTTGCAACAGCTAGTAATCTGACTTACCGCAGACATTTTTGTCAAAGTTGAAAAAGTTAGAGCTAATTAATTTCTTGGGAGACATATGATGAAATTGTAGGTGTGATAACATATTTGAGTAACATATGGTCGTTATGGGGCACCTTTCTAATGATTGAGCACCAAGTTAAATATAGACTTTCCAGTTTTGCACTTCTTCTATTAGTGGTTCCTTGTTACTACAATTTAAACTCCTCTTATTTTCTGTTGCGCATGAAATAGGATTCTTTATATGTTTGTAAGATATTTAAAAAATACTACTACCACAGTGTTGTGCCTTGGTGAAATTTACTGAGGCAGACAATTAATCTCTCTTTGTCATAACCTTCTGATTTTGGTAGCATTAATTGAGATCATGTACATTTTGACCTGTATTTTGTAAAACGTGAAACTTGCTGCCAAATGTTTAGGTACGTGTCCTCGAAAGTAGGAGCAAAAACATTTTTGAAAGATTGGTAGAAAATGTATGTTGCTCCCCCTATATGTAATGTATTGAAACTTACTTTAATAAGCTACGGTAATTTATTATGTCATAAAAAGGACAGAGCTATTTTTGGAACAATTTCTCATTCAGTCTACAAAGCCATAATAAACTATCATGTTTCATGAGAAGCGGTTCTGCTGTTCCTTAGGAGGCTGTATGTAAAGACTGTATTAGGATAAATAAATGTTTTCTTTTGTAATAAAAGTAATCAGAAACTTTACCTAGTTTTAAATTTCATTTATCTATTATTATAATTTAGAGCAAATTTCAAACTTTATTATTTCATTGTCAACAAGTGGAATGAACAACCCAATATATAGTTTAGTCATACTGACACACAAATGAAGTAAATAAAAATGTTTCAGGTCAAAATGAGGAACAAAATGGAAGGAGAAGGGTGTTTTTGGGGGGAGGGGGATTGAAGAAAGTAAAGGGTGGATGAGAGCTGCTGTTTATGGTGGGAGAAGGTAAAGGAAGCATGTTGATGAGGGCTAAGTATGTGTGGGAATTGTATTCTGAGCTGAATTAGAATTTTTTTGCAAGTCATGCTTTTGTCTGTATTTCAGTATCAAATGAAATGAAAGATGTGGGAGTTATACTGCTATAAAAATGGCAATTAATTTGGTTCTACAGGAACTCTATTGCTCATCAGTTTTGCATTGCTGGAGATGATGCTGGATTATCACAGAGTCTGAATCCATAGTAGCTGCAACTTCACTTTTGAAGCCTTGTCATACAGCCTGTAACTGTGGCTACAGAATGAAGAAGGGGTTTTAACTATTGCAAGAAACTTGGTAACAATTATTACTTGAATGTAGCCATCCTTTTCTTACAGGAAAGTGAAAAATCTGTGCTGATACTTAGAGAAAGAGAGAGAGAAAATCTCCTATTGCTTGGAGGAGAATTGTGTCTTGGTAGCTATGGTATTAGTGGAGAGGAAAACAGCCCGAGAAAACATAAGACTGTGAGTGCCATTTTCATGCAGCCAGGACGTCTAGCACTATGTACAATGTGGTTTGGACTTTCTTACACTGATTACATTTCTTTTTTCTTTTAGGTAATTTTTGTAAAAAGGGAGCTCTAATATCTTTCTTGGTTTTTTTATATAAGATGCTCAGATGATATTTCCTGGCAGGCTCTTTGGCTAGAGAACTAAATCATTATTTCTACCAATGAAATTGTGTTTTGCTGTCTGCTTTCCTTTGGTTACCCCTGGCACTTACAACATGTACTAAGAATTACTTGTGAAAATATTTTTAATGGATATAGTAAATTTCAGATAGAGTGAAGTTTCGCACAGCCTACCTCCCTCCCAAACCATCCAGCTGATCAAACTGTTTATTTATTTAAATATTTATTTCTGCATATCACTGAAGCATTAAGAGCATGATCACAGATGGAAGTAAGTGAAAGCAGTTAAAAGTCTAGAAGTCTTACTTGGTTTAACACTTGATTCTGCATTTTGTTAAATTAGAAATATTTCTGTAATCTTTAATTGATAATTTTGTCTAAAGAAAATTAACTTTGTGAATAAGTTACTTTTTCAGTAGCAGAAAGTGATTGAGTACCTGTTGACAATACAGGTAGAGGGATGTGGGTGAGGAGGAAGACTTAAGGCAGTTATGTTCAATCCTGATAAGCCCGATATGCTGTGTACATGAGACATTTGTATATTTTTATTGTAGCCTGTTTGCCTACAAGTAGGTGTGTTTAATTCTGGAGTATTGACATCTGAAATCATCAATAGTATACTTACTATGCATAAATTGTGGTGCCAGATGTGATGAGGTCAGGACTCCAGCTATTCACAGATTTAGTTATTTATTGTTAAAAATCACTGTCGTGGTTTAACCCCAGCCAGCAACTAAACACCACGCAGCCGCTTACTCACTCCCCCCCCCATCCAGTGGGATGGGGGAGAAAATCAGGAGAAGAAGTAAAACTCCTGGGTTGAGATAAGAACGGTTTAATAGAACAGAAAAGAAGAAACTAATAATGATAATGATAACACTAATAAAATGACAGCAGTAGTAATAAAAGGATTGGAATGTACAAATGATGCGCAGGGCAATTGCTCACCACCCGCCAACCGACACCCAGCCAGTCCCCGAGCGGCCAGATCACTGCCCCCCCCTTCCCAGTTCCTAAACTAGATGGGACGTCCCATGGTATGGAATACACCGTTGGCCAGTTTGGGTCAGGTGCCCTGGCTGGGCATGAGAAGCTGAAAAATCCTTGACTTTAGTCCAAACACTACTGAGCAACAACTGAAAACATCAGTGTGTTATCAACATTCTTCTCATACTGAACTCCAAACACAGCACTGCACCAGCTACTAGGAAGACAGTTAACTCTATCCCAGCTGAAACCAGGACAATCACTGAAGCCCTGAAGGGACTACTGATCAGGGAGGAGCGTGTATGTTAAAAATCTAATTAAAAAAATGAGAAAAAAAAGCATCTTGTGGCACATGATGAACCCTCACATCTAAGCATTTTTGGATGCTTTCATAGCCATCTGTAGAGGGAGGATCATTGATTATGCATCAGCCAGATAAAAGAGATCATTCTGATACATTTCTTTCTTCACCAGATAACATTTTACTGCAAAATACTATGGTATCTTGATCAAATGATAAAACCAATTTTCTTTTAAGGGGTGGTAATAAAAGCATGTTGTGTAGAGAACACAAAGTATGTACTACAATGAAAGGTTGAGTTTCTCTTAGTGGTTTCTGATAGCTGTATAAATCTTGATGAATCACATGTAAAATGAATCACCATCAGGCCCTCCCCATCCCACTATTGGTGTGCTTTTCCTGCAGCTTCTCTTCTGAGTTGAAACATTGTGAAAATAATTTTGATAAAACATTGTTTTCTACTTAAAAATTCTAATGTTCAGTTTAGCATTCATAGGAAACTAATGAAAAAAAGAGGTGTACAAAGTTGGTTGTTATGAGAAACAAATTTGCCATCTGCATTTGTTTAGGAAGATGAAGTACAGTATATTAAGAATGTACATCAGACAGTTACATTCTATAATGTACAGAGAAAGCAGTAGTTTATGAAAAGAGATGTGAAAGAGAGATTCTCATAGTTTCATATGGGTGACTGATGGAATAAATTCCTGATCTGTTGCTGATCACTTTGTTAGAGGTGTTAGATCACAGCATAAACTTCATTTCCCTGATATAAGCCCCATAATGATTTTTGAGGGGGGAGGGAGGGGGGGAATTCAGAATAGCAGAAAGCAAGAAAGCATAATTTTTATATTCATTTGTTTGTTTTCTCTTTAAAACAGTCTTTCAGCTTTCGGTATTGAAATAATTCCAAACATTCAAATGTTAAAATAACACATTTGGCATATGACATTTCTCATTGAGGAACAGATCTGTGTTTATCATTTTTCTGTGGTTTGGGGTTTTTCTTGGGGCTGGGGGTGGAATGTGGTGACTGTTTGCAAGTTTTGTACTACATTTTCAAAAAATTATAGGAATTTTTATATTCCAGCTCTTTGCTACCTGTTGAAAAAATATGCAATTGCAGAAAATAAATAAAGGAAATTGCCCATTTTATTTTTAGGTTTACCTCAGCAGTTCAACACTTTGAAAGATACAGTCATGTATTTTAGGTAATGTATGAGCTGGAAAAATTTCTGTTGTTTTACAGTTCTCAGTTATTTGATCCTGTGAGTGAATACTGTTATTGCAGTTGCCACTGAGTTTGGGATTGTTTTGCTCTTTTTGTTGTTTTGGGGGTGTGCTTTTTTTCTGGGGAGATCTGTAGATATAGAAATGCAAGAAAAAATATGGTGTGCCAACAGTTACTCTTTGAAACAAAAACATAAATTAAAATGTAGGTAAATAATAATGTAACATAAAAAATTCACTGTGAAATATATACATGTAAAATTAAGACTATATTTAATATGCATACAAGGTAGGCTTTCTGATAAGTAACTGTCTGTAAGGGTTCTTAAATTAAGTGTATCTGCTGGAGAATTTGAACAGACAATAGGAAATGAAATTGAGGCCAACTCCTAAATAAAGAATAAAGGAAATACTGAGTAGCTTCTTGGTCGGGGACAGGAGCAGAGTTCCCATGCTAATGTGTATGTACCTGAAATTAAGTCTCCTTAGTCAGCTTTAGTTCTGGCATTTTTTAAACTTTTGGAATACTTCACTTAGTAACTAACTAGTCAGCTTTTTAAAGGAGTTTGCTTTGGATGTGGTTTCCTATTTAAAAGCCAACTGAAAAGTAGTTATATCGTGTGGAGTTATATCATCTCTCGGTTTGGGTTAGAACAGACATTTGTACTTCAAATATGTAATTGGTAGCTGTAACAAGCTCTTAGCTGTAATGAGAACTAGCTACTGGAGAGAAATGAAACACTACTTCCAGCGGTTTTCACAGCTGTATACTGCCAGAAGAATGTAACAACTCTGGACCCCTAAGTTCAGATCTTTCTGGGAAATGTACTTTCTGATCTTGCCACTCACTTTTCTTTCCCCTTCTACTTAATCCCACATTCCCTTTCCTTCTGTATTCATATTCTCCTCTTTCGGTTGCCCTGCTGCTATTCATTTGCACTTTACACCTTCCAGATTTGGCCCTCTTCTTCCTCTTTGTCTTCTCAGACCATCGTGAGTCCCAGCTCTTGCTCCATCCTCCCAGCTCATTTTTATGAGTATTTTGAATTTCTCTCAACTCCTAAACTTTCTAGCCATCCACTTGCCCACTCTGGCCATCTTGTGCCTTTTACCTCCTGCTGCCCCACTGCCCCATTTAGAACTCTGCAATGCAGTTGTCCCAACCTAAATTATTCCATGTGGACTACTGTCCTTCCTGGACATCATTAAAGGCAGTATTTGAAGTGCAAGAAAGAGCCTCTCTGCTCTCATTGAGTTGCCTAGCACTGTTGCAGAAAATTGATTGTCAGAAAGAGCAATTGCAGGAAATGACCTGGTCAGTCCATGCATCAGGGTAGAGAAAATGGTCTGCCTAACAAGCCTTTGGAGAATTGGGCTGCCAGACTCAACAAGTCTTATCTTAGCAGGTGTGAAGTGAGATATATATATTTTTATATATTTTAGTATTCATCATACTTGGGTGGCTCTTCCTACAGGTATCTCCACGTCGCATTTCAAAGCCTAGTTACTTAAGCTTTTTGACAGAAGGTTTACTATAATGTTTTTATACAATAGTGTGACATTGTAGCTTCCCCTAATTCCCTGAGAAATAGCTGACTTAGCTTGTTTCAACTTGTATTCAGCTTCATCTAAATCAGTGGAAAGACTACCTCTAGGTAACATGGGAATTGACTCAAGCTGCTGAGGTTACTCCTGTTTGAGGAGGTGGTGACAGCCACGCTTCTCTCTGCTCTTTCATGCTTTGAATATGGTGACACCGCCCTTTAGCACTCTCAGATTTTTTTCCAGGAATTGATGGTTGTTATGCTGCAAAGGAGGAAGACAGAGAGGTTGAACAATCTTGACATACTAGTCTCTGAAAAGCCCAAGGTAATTTTAAAGGAATTGATTTGCATTGCGAGGAAAAAAACATTTCAGAATGCAGATACGAGACTTATAATTTAAGTGTATATGAACTAAATATGAATATTCCATTTATTTGACAAAAATATAATAGGTAAACCAATACAGAGCTCAAAGAGCTTTTAAAATGTAAATGTTTTTAAGGGGGTGCATAAGTATATACATATATATGTAATTAAATATTTATTTTCCCTATTGGAATGAAATTGACTGAATTTTGATAAATCAGAGTCTTAAAATTATTTACCAGGTGTAGTTCTGGAAAATTATTTGTAATTTTAATTGTGCAAAGAAATTGGGTAGTGATTACTTCTTGGTTGCCCAAGAAGTCCAGACTTGTTGGTCTGTCAAAATAGCATGTGTAAGGTATGACAGCGTAGGTAATCAGCACACAAGGGAGGAGTATGTTGAGCATCTTATTTAGCATCCTTGAAGTCTGCAGTCCAGATGACCAGAGAATGATGTTTACAGTAGATGTCACTTGGGGTTTTTTTGTTACACAAGTGTAAGAAGAGAGTTTGTACTCATGGTGTTTGATGTCTGTCTCTCTAGGTATGTGGTGGCAGAGTTGTTACTTCCTTTTCTCAACTGGTTCTATTAATGTAAGAAGGCTGTAAGAGTGTAAGGTCAAAAAAATAAAAATCGGGCTAATCGGCTTGAAACGCTTGTGTATACTAGCTGAATGTGCTTAGTAAGGAAATACCATTTAGCATGGTTGTTTACGCACTTTGCTCCGAGTGGAGCTGTATTTCTGTTTAAAAGTGTTTTTTGTTGCCTGAGCTCCCAAACCTGCTTCTTGTGATTTTTTTTTTATTTTTTTTTTAATTCAGTAAAAATTTTTTTGTCCCACTATTCTCACTCTTCCACTGCAAATACTTGTTTAGATGTAAAACGTGACTAAATAGTCTCTTTCACATTCATATACTGAATTTTCTAACATCTCTTTAAATGCTCAGTTCTCTTCCCTTTCTGTTACTCTCATGATCCTGTACTCCTTCAAAGTCAAGATTATCAATGTCCTGCTTTCCTGGGATCAGCCCCTGATTATCAGGGAGTTTCTCAAATAATGATGCCCCTTCTTAGGAAGATGAAGTTGAGAATGATGAAAATGGAACAAGACGTAAAAATCTAGAAGGGGGATTATATTACTAATTATAACTGTGCTCCTGGTTGTTTATAAAAATGGTGATATTTATACTGGAACTCTATGGATAGAGAATTACTCATCAGTAAAATGGGACTGCAGAGGTTCTTTTCAATGCTAAAAGTACCAGTGGTTTTCTCTCCCCCTGCCCCCAGGTATTTTTTTGCAAGGATATTCTTGTATTGGTCAGATTATGAAATTCATATAATCTGTAGATTATACTTTCTCCTATATACCAGAATATTTTGGGTCTCTTTGTAACTGCCCACTTGATACAACAAATGTGGAAGTTGGGCACCTGATTTAATTTGGAAATTGCATTCTGAAGCAAATACGGCTTAGGCGTGGCTAGCTCTGACTGGAACAATATGCAAGAGCTAGGATTCACACAGGAAAAAGACCTTTCATCTGTCCATCTATCCTTGAAATAAACAGTACTCATGGTTACAGCACCTGTGTTCAAAAGTTAAAACAGTCTAATTCTCACTTTTGAGAGACTTGGCCTCTGTGTCCAAGGGTTTAGAGATCTTCATGCAGGTAGAGATCAGAATTTGGAAAGAATCTCTAAAACCTTTTGATATTGAATAGAAGATTCCTGCCTAGAAGTATCATTCAGGAGAAGCCACTTAGAAGCAAACACAAACCATTTAACAACATCCATCTCCAAACTAGATCTTGTGGCAGTGGAAGTCCTGGAACGTGTGCATGAGTGAACCCAGTCAGGAGCACACTCTTGATTCAGTGGTTTGGCTGTATCTACAGAAGTGACCCGTTCTCCTGCAAATTAACAAGGAAGTAAGAATAGCACCAGTGGTTACTCTAACACATGTCCTGTCTCTGATAGTAGCTAACATTTGATGCTAGGGAGGAATAAAAAGAACAGGGAAAGATGTTAAGTCCTTCTGCAGTTCTTCACAGTTGGCTTTCCTCATTACTAGCCTGAACAGCTTTGTATAATCACCAGCTTTGCTTCATCACCGCTTCAGTTCTTTTACTGGTCATTTATGACTATATTGGACCCAAGGGTAGATCACTGCAGGTCTCCACTGACGACCTTGCTTTTCATTGTGAAAACTGACCATTTACTCTGCCTTTTTGATGCCTGTTTTCTGATCCTGGTTGGTTTTATTTATTTTTATTGTGAGGATCATCCCTTTTGTCCTGTGGAAGTTTAGGTTTTTTAGATTAAGGATATTGTTCAATGTTGTTTGGAAACCTACATGTTCTATATGAATTGGATTTTTTTCTAATCTAAATGCTTATTAACTCTTTAAAAAGAACCCTCAGACTTCTGAGGTGTAATTTCTTTTTACAGAGGCTGTTTTGAGAGGTTTTCCATACTTCGTCTGCCCACTAGTTCTGTTCTTGAGAGTAGTTTATACCAATTTGCGCAATTCAGATGTCAAGATTTTTGGCTTGCAGTTTTTCTGGATCTCTTTTGGAAGTCAAATTAGAATCACTTTAAGCCATATTACAATTGGAAGAGTGCAGAAAAAATCAGAATTGTGCAGGAAAATCTGCTGAGGTAGCACTTCTTGAATTATCAACACATGTAAACAAGTGCAGAGTCAGACCACCCTTTCACAAAGGCCAAAGGTGTGAAAGGATAGTCAAGACACCAAAGAGTATTTGCTTTGAAGGAGAGCTGTTACCTTTTACATTGCTTCACTCATTTGTCTTTTAGCAGGAAGAGACTTGATAAACCGCTCGACCTGATTTCCTGTATTAACCTGTAAACCTAAAGAAGTTCATAGCTATGCTTTTCTGGCACAGCCATTTGGGTGAAAATCCTCAAAAATGTGATCAAACTTCTAAATCTATAGTAATTACAGTCCTTTCAAATGCAGTTGTCTGAGGAGAAGACACTGAGTATACACACATGGGCTGCTGTAAAAAGGAGCAGTGATGATCACTAATGGACAGTTAAGGAATTTGCTTGTCAAGACACATAAGACGTTCTCACCTGATCTCAAAACCTTGCAACAGTCCAGGATGCTGAAACACATCTTTGGACAATCTTTTTTTTTCTCTGTACTTTTCTTTTTTTTTTTCTCTTATCACATCCAAAGTTTTTAGCAAAAGATAGGGAATGTGATTCAGTTGTGAACGCAAAATTTGAGGGGATTGTTGTGCTCGTACATGCGGCCTACCATGTGTCATGGATATTCTCTTTCTTTGCAGTTGTTTTTTAAAGATTCGTGAAGTGGCCTTCTTTACATTGGAAGAAAATGTAGCACATTGGCTTCTAATGTTCCAGAAATTTGTTCTCCAAAGTCTCTTAAGTTTGTAGGCTTGAATGAGTTTGGGGGTCCATTTTAGAGGCAATTCTTAAAATTGTTGAAAGTACAGTAGCTCTGCACGTACATGAAGTGAGTAAAAGGAGATTGAAATATAAGAATAGGGCTTGAAATAAAATTACAGGATGACACAGATTGGAGAACTGAGGAAAAAAAAAATAGTTTGAGAAAATATATTTTGTTTCTTACTTCCTAGGAGTGAATCCAGATGAAATTGCCTAGATAAGGTGGCTTACTTATATAATTTATATTCCACATAGCAAACTGCTATTCTGCTGTGCTCAATACATAAATATCACAATAGGTATCCCAAAATACGTAAAATCTGGTTTGTTTTTCTTTTAAAGTAAAATGTACTGTAACTGTGAGACTTGTCAAACCTGCATGGCCTCTCTGTATTTCAGACATCAGCTGATATTTTCCTGGTCGGCATCCTTTTTAAATTGTTATGTGTTCCAACTGCTGCTGCATAGTGCTGAGCACAATGATTTTGTCTCTTAGTGGATATGGGGGTTGTGGCCATGTATTGAGAGTGTTGTAAGTTATGTCAATATGTAAAATTGTTTCCCCTGTGACCACTGTGATGCTGCGTGGATGCTGGGAGAAAAGACAAAAGAGAGAAATCAAAATGAGCAGTTAATTTTATCATGGTATTTTTCTTCATATGTTTCATTTAATATATGGCTACTCCTGATGCCAGCCAGCAATCAATCAAGTGGCTGCTAGGATAAATTAGTACTGCAGTCCTGGTCTGATATAGAAGCTGCAAAACTTTGAGAATTCACTTCTCTGAAAATCATGGGGAATTCACCTCAAGACAAGAGCACCAGGGAACTGAAGTGATTACCTCAAACTGTGGAGGAAGCTTTGAATTTCTTCTTCTGGGAGTTTGTCTTCCAGTGCCGTCAGTCAGTGATTCATCAGCTGACTGTGAGCCTGGAGGTGTGTTTTGCTATGGAAGGGGTGTCAGGCATGTGCCTTTCAGCAGTACTGAAGGCATGGCTGAAGACTTTGAATACTTGGGGTCACAAACTGGTGCAGGGTTTATTGATTTTATTTTATTTTTTTCCATTAACTTACTCCCACTCTTCACGAGGTTGTGAAATTCATCAGATAAAGGGTTATTTTTCTACGGTCACACAAAGCCTTCTTGATCACTTTGGAAGGTCATAATACTTATCTGGGGTAGAAAATGCCTCAGTTTTACGTAATGGAAATTTGATGTTTTGGCCCCAAGCAGCTGTTGACGTTAATGATGATGCAATTTCTATTGCTGTTCTGTGAGATCTGAGGTTTCTTGTACAACACTGACTTAAGAAGTGTTTTGTTCAGCACTTCATTAGGAGGGAAGATTTCCAGAAGACCTCAATAGCCTGTGAACATGGAAGAGTGAACAGAAGTTGGAGATATGTCATATCAAAGCTAGCGGCTTCAGAGAGGAGCTCACTGATGTGAGACGTGCATGCCATGTTTTGTAGACATCTGTGGCAGAAGTACTGGGGGCTTGACTTAAAAGTTGGCAGGAAGATTTGGCAGTATTTTCAGTACGTTTTGTATAAGTTTTGTGTAGGGATGTATCTGTGAAATGCCCTTTCTGGCCAGGAATTAGGGTGAACACTTTGAGACATGAGGAAAATTAAGGTATTATAATGAAGGTGATGGATTGAAAAAAATACTCTTTCCTTAAAAAGATACAGCTCTATAACCTAGTTCTTACTTCAGTATTTTTAATGCAGCATTAAATATACATCTATGTATTTATAAATATCACACAATTTTGGTTTATCAATTATGTAACTCTTACTCTGTACTGATTCTCCCTCTCGCTCACAGTAACATTCAGAATGAGTGAATTACTGTAGGTAAAATAAAGTAAAAAAGCAACCTCCTCCTCAAGATCACATGCCAAAAATATATCACTGAAAGTTATTTTCTAAATGTAGATGTACAAGGAATAGTTTTCAAGTTCAAAAACATATTAGCAGCCTTTCTCAGTGGGAGATTTAGTCTTGGTTTCAGTAAAGCTGTTCTCCTAAACTGTGTCTTTAGTTTGTGGTTTTATTTGATGAATTAATGATCAACTTTGCATTTTTTTCATTAATTTTTGAACTGTAATGTCTAAAATTGAAATGCCTTCTAAAAATCAGTAGATAGATTACAATTTTTCATCATCTCATCTCTTGGAATTCTGTATGGTAAACACCCAGTAATGCAGGTTCTCACTAAGCCTTCATGAAAAGAATAATTTCTCATGTGAAATTTAGTTGTCTTCAGTCTTCATCATCCTGGAAAGCAAGGTACCCTTTCCTTTTGGGGTTAATGGAAGATGCTTATGTGTAAGAATTCAGAGTGTTTAAACTGCAGTTTCCCATGAAAAGAACTGAAGCTTAAATCGCCAATTACAACAGAAAGGTGGTAAAACTGGGAATGTAAATTATACAGTTTCTTAGATGAGAAAATTGTCTCAGCTCATAGTTTTAGCAAAATATTTACAAAAAAGTTGGCATGCATTGTAGAGCTCATAAAACTAAGATTTCACTGTTTACATAAAAAGCAATAGTAAGAAAGAAAATAAGTTAACGTTTTGTGTAGCTAGCAGATAATTATGTCTCTGCCTCCAAAAGTAGAAATGATGTGAAAGAATGGAAAGGAAGTTAGGGCTTCCTTGTAACTACTGATGTTGATGGATTATGTATCCATTGCCATCTTAAAAGATTGCTTGTAAGTGTCAAAAAAAGAGAATTTCAAGGTGTTAATAACAGATCTGGGCAAACAGCATTTTTGAGTGCTTTTTGGACTGCTGCACTATTTCTCATGATTTGCAACAAAAAAATAGAAGTATACAATCTAGGGCTTGTTTGAATGGGGACTTGAAGGAAGGCTGGAGAATCAAATAGCATAGAGCCAGTACCCCAGAGTTAGAGTACGTATACCAAACTGGATACATTCTGTATTTCCCTATTAATTTTTGGTAATCTTATTAGTTGAATTTTGGATATGTGTGTTTGATTTGATTTTAAAGTACAAGTAGTTTAGTCTTCATCCCTACCTGTCCACTAGGAGGTTGAATTTCACTGGTGATGCAGAGAATGAAAGTAAGACTCAGAAGCAAACAAAAGCCAAACATGAAGAATATATTTCAAATGCAATGATAATTGTACATGAAACGCTCTTTGCCCAGTGTGACTCTTAAAGGAAAGGACCATGGTGTTGGCTGTGTTTCTCAGTCTCTTAAGCTCACAAAAGTAGCCCAGACAGTTTGCTGACCTCAGATAGACCTTTAAGCCTCTGACTTGTCAGACAAGAGGGACAGCACTCTTAATTGGCATTCAGATCACAGGCAGCCACTGGGCTCAGCGCATAGCCAAGTACTGCTTTAGGATTTAGACAAAGCCACTCTGGCAAAACATCCCAGTTGTCAGGGTAGCTGGCGGTTTCCTAAAGAACTGTTACATAATGGAGAGACTGAGAAAAGCTTTAGGATGCAAATTTTTTTTTTAAGTAAAAATTAAAAAAAAAAAAGAAAAAAAAGAAAGTGGCCGTAATTTGTGAAAAGAAACACCCCCCACCCCCCCGGATGATCTCATTCATTGTTTCCTCCTTCTGTTTAACTTCTCAGGGTCATAAATGTAGTTTGCTGTTTAAAACTGTAGTGATGTCACTACAAAGGTATTTTGTGGAAGAGGGGAAGGGAATTATCTGAAAGTATTTGGGAATCAACACTTCAGAGATTTATTAGCTTTACTAGAGGTCAGCTATTTGCATTTCTTCTTCTTTGTGCTTAGTGTAATGTAAACTGGGAATTCAGCTATAGAGTGAATGTTTACATTTGAAACATCCCGTGGAACAGAAGCGAATGCTGTGTTTATTGCTACAGCTGCCTCCTCGGGTGAAATTGTGATCTAAAGTCTCGCTGGTCCCTGGCCAGATTTACAACCTGCCCCCATGTGCCGATCCCCTTGCACAATGCGAGGGTTTGACGCTTCCTGGTACTGTTCCTCCCCTGCAGGACCAGCGTGACATCATCCCGGGCACTGCTCCGAAAGCCGCCGACAGCCTCTGCCCGCTCTGGGAACAGGATATCAGAGGAGCAACTGCTTTACGCTGCTTTGGGGTTGTGGAAGTGAGCACCACAAAGCCTACTTAGAGAGAGTTGCTGTGCTGTGGTTAGAGTGGCGTGGGGGACTCGAATCTCCATCACAGTGCGCTAGCTCTGCCATGGGTGTTTTGGCGTAAGCAAATTTAATTTAGTCAGCCTTATGCATTATAGGGTTTTAGTTATAATATGGCCCTGTTTAACAAATTGCTTTTGAAAGTGTACTTACTTTAAATATTTGTACAAGTACTGCTGTCTCATTCCTTTTAAATACTGTTCCAACTACTAGACATTGCTTGTTTGTTAAACAGCAAACCGGCAGAGTACTTCCACCCAGTCTGCTGAAGAAGGACTTAAGAGAGTATGTATGTTGTCTATAAACATATGATCTTGTTTGTTTTGATTTTTATTTTTTTTTTGCAGGAAATTAGGAGGAATGGAGTATGGAGGCAGCCAGAGAACACAACTTACAGCACATGTTCTTGTAGGGAGAGTCTACTCTTTCTAGAAGCTTGGTCTGTGGGGAAGGATGCTGCTCTGCCAAAACCCCGTTGCTAAGTGTTTGAGGGGTCCTTACAGAAACACTTGAATGTCACCAACTTCATTTCTTACCTAGAAAACCAAGACACTAAATTACGTTTTCTAGCTGGTCTGTACGCAGTACTTTCCCCATTGCAGCAAGTTGTTAAAAGGAGTAAAAGACAATGAAAGATCAGTATGGGAAGCCTGAACCATTGATGATAATGTAACAGTATCAGTAATCATGCCCAAAACATGTTGGCAGTAGTCATGACCTAAATCTCCTACAGCTATGAGGCCTTGCCAAAGTAGCCTGCCACTAATCCCGTTCCTCTAGTTGTATTTCATTTGGTTTCTTGGTAGATTAGCCCTACTTCGTGGGCAGGGTAGTTCCTTGGTCCCAGTTGCTAGGGCTGTATGAACAGTTACAGGTTTAAGTGGTCACTCTTGTATAGGCTTTAGTGCTCTGGAGTGTTTGATTTGAAGACTGTCCAATGCCAGGTTGTTTCTGACAGCCTTTTTATTTGCTTCTGCTAACTTTGTTCACTGGAAGTGGTTTCCAAAACTGGGGTGGTGATTACCTGCTCCCGTTAGGCTATGCCTCTTAGCTTGCTTTGTCACCCAGGCTGTTACCTGCCACTCCTCTGCAGTTTTGGATCATAGCAGCCCCAATTGTTTCATTTTTGCAGTGGATAGTCATGTACACAACCTGTATGGAGTCCTTGTCTCAAAAGGGGGACTTTCTGAAAAGAGATTTTCCTTTCCTTACCAACAATTAAACAAACTCTCACCTTGTTAAAACCTTTGGCTACAGTTCAGTCACCAAAGCTTACAGGCTACAACTGTGGGCTACATTACTTCATTTGGAGAATATTGAACACAGTTAAATGCGTGTGCTTTCTTCAGCATATTAATAAATACCACAATTTCTCTGGCATTGCAAGTTAGTTCTCCTTAACAGGAAGACGTCAAAATAATAGGAGAAATATATGAAAGGTCTGTGTAGGTGTGATGCTTTGGCTCATGCTAGTCACCTTTTCATTCCTGATGGATGCTAGCTAACAAATTACTCCTTGGAGTCCTGAGAGGAAGGGCTCATTGTCCCCTTCAGACTTTGTTCTGCTTGCTTACCTGAGCTTCTGCAAGGAGCAGCTGGTCCATCCTAAAGATCCTCAGTCTTCCTGAGGAAATCTAGCAGTCAGATCTAACCTTGGATGTAATGCATGTGTAACCGCTATATAGTGTTTTGCAGGAAGAATATAGTCTTAAAACAGTAGTCTGGTATGAGACTTGCTAGGAACGTTAGCCAAGAACATCAGCTTGATACAAAAATTTCTGTCCTTTTCATCTGCCCAACTCTGTTTTTAGGAAGATCTCACCTTTCGTCAGAGCACATGCACAAAAAAAGAAAAATCTGGATGCAGCATTCATGGAAAAGGGTTTTTTAAGAGGAGAGTGTAATGAAATGCAGTAAATCAGAGGTAACTGTAATGCTATAAAGCTCAGAATGGTCTCATGTTAAAATTATGTTTCTTTCTTCTCTGGAACCCATGGCTGATTAGTATCTTTTTTTCCTTTGACACACTTAAGATTTGCAGTTTCAAAGCATTTATTTAGAATGTTTTCATATCGATCTCATATGCATGTTTAAATATATGCCCTGTAATAAAATTAATGTAAACATATGAATGGATTTTTCAGGATGCTGCTAGTTTGTAAAGCTTTAATACTTTTATCAGATAATGTGCATTTCTTTGCAAATGTTGACAGTGACCTCCGTTATGTACTCTTCTTTTACTCTGTCTCATAGCTTTTACTTGAAACACAGAAACAGTAAATGATTGTGTGTGTAAATGGGATACCAGGCTCTAAACTGCTCCTGATGTTGGAATTCAATACAGTATTTCTCCTAATTAGTTGCCTTTGAGTCTCACAGAGAGTCTTAAATAAACAAACAGAAAGCGGATGTGTCTGCATGTAACTTGATGCGTGGTGATGGTATGAATGAGTAGTAAACACCCTTATAGTTGTATTTTCTGTTTAGCATATAGCTGACTTATTTGACAATGAAATAACGGAACCATATTTGTATATCTACTTGGAGCTGTTTAACATTTCACAGCTGTTTGTTTCCCTCTTCCAACCCCTTCACGTGGTGACAGTACAAGTTATCATTCCCATCAGAAATTCTGTAACAAATTACTAACTCTTAGTCTGTTCTACTACAAAATCAGAAGGGTTAGCTTAAACCATTACATACCTGTTCATGTGCTGAGACAGAGAGATTATGATATACTTAGATTAGCTAAACCAATGTCTGGCTCTCCAAGGGGGAAGAAGGGTCTGCTGACTGCAGCCTTTGCATATGTGTTTCAGCTACATCTGTTGATGTAGCAGCAGTGTTCATCTCAGTGAGCAGTGTTGGTTCAGGGAATTAAACTGACATAAAAAAATACCCTATACCAAAAAAAAGTCTAGCTCCTTGAATTACCTTACTACAGGCCAAAGGAATGGTAGTGTTGTTGCGATGCAGTGTTCGCATTTTTTTCAGTGGCTGGGTGCTACTGTATTGTGAAATTTGATTTGGGATTACAGTGTGAGAGCTAGGAATACAAATCACAAAGATGACTCTAATAGAAGACAACATTCTCTAACTTATGGCTGTTAGTGTACATTAAAAGCTTAAGGTAACTCTGAATCTGATGTTTCTTCATATTTGAATATACAAGCTGTAGATATAGTCATCTTTTTTTTTTTTTTTTCTTTTTTGATAGCTTGCCAGATTTTTCTGTTTGTCAGGAAGGAAGCAGCGGAGAAAAAGAAGTGTCCATGTCATTCTGGGGATTGCTTGCACAGTTGAAACTTCTGGGTTAACTACATACAACTTTGCCATAAGAGCTAACAGAGAAAATGAGAGCAGCTATTGGTTTGTCATCCTCTGTTTGAGCTCCTCAAAGGATGGTATCTCCCTGGAAGAAGCCCCCAAATTAGCTTTGCCTAGAATTTTCTAGACATATGATGCTCCCCGCATTTCTGTCAGAGGTCTTGTAATATTACAGCTTTTTATCAATTTTTTTGGTCATTCTTTTGGTCTCTTAAGGAATAACTGTGATGAATACAGTGTGTATTGCTTGGCTGGCCCAGCAGAACTGAAGCTTTTGTATCATTTCAAGCTGAGCAAAAGTTGGTGGGAAGAAAGTAGTGGCCATTGTTAAAAATGTACAGACCTCTGTAATCACCCAGTGTGAACATCCACAGAAATAGAACTCTTCTGTTACAGATGGAAAAACCTTTAGAGGGACCTCAGGTACATTTCGATATTGGTGGAGGATGACAAATTAACCTGTCAACAGAAGGCTGTCTCCTGGTCTTGGAAAGGTGCCATATCATAGGTTTCCTATGCTGATCATAGATTTTACTCCCTGTTTCACCCAAGGTTAAGGAGCCTCTTTCTTTCCGTCGCCTGTAGCCTGTCCTTCTTCTAGTACTGTGTATTTATCATCTTTAGCCCTTCTTCCCAGCTGTGTTCTTACTCCCTGGGCAGTCCCAGTCTTTGCTTGTTAAGCTTTTCATTTGTGAAAAAAATCTTCTCTCAGCAGGTGCTGAATATGGAATTATTCAGTTCAGTGGTTAAAATCTGGCAAATCATAAGGTAGGAGAATCGGATTTAGCTATCTATAGGTGGCACTGCCAAGCTTATGAAATTAGCACATTAGGGCTTGACTTTGGAGAAAAAGCCACTAGACTTGTTCATTGTTGATGTTGAACTCACCTATAGAAATGCATCACTGTGGTGGAGCATTTGGAACTGCAGAAAAACAAGAGCTGTGTAGGTTCCATGAAAGGCTGAGTGAGAGAATAGAAAGACACTTGAATACATAATTTTAATAAGAATAAAAAATAATGTAGAGGTGCTTTGTATGTATTTTGTATTCATGAAACAGAAGGAAGCATGTGCGTTCTGACCAAATAATTTTTTAAAACATTTACTTGGAGCATATTAGAATGAATAACTGTCTACAAGCAAGACTTTTCACTGCCCGTTGTTGGTAAAACTAGAAGTAAAGTTCTTGTTCTTAAAAATAAATCTTGTTAGTTCCTGGGGGGACATTTCTGTAAAAAAGGGAAATCCTGAACATTGAAGGCTTACTATTTTTATGGTGCTATTTTGGCAATTTTCCTTGTTTTCCTATTCACGATAAGTGACCTGACATTTGTAGGGCTGTTATTTAATGCAAACATCATCTTATAACTGGTGGCACTTTAACGATAAGTATGAACTTATCATAGTGCATATTGAACTGGGAGGCTAGTAAACTTCAAACAGGAGGCTAGAACCTTAGCTTAACTTGAGTTTACAGATTGCAACCAACACAATACTGAACAGGTACAGGAAAAAAATACCAAAGTGTAGGAAAACAGCTAATTATAGTAATTGCAGCTGGTTTCAAAGTACTTCTAACAGTTTGTGCATAATGCTTACTTGAAAGCATCAAATGGGCGCTAGTTGTGAAATAGAACACCTGTTTGTTGTTGAGCATGTGTTTATGCAGATGATTTTTGTTGTCAAAGCACCTTGATGTAGAGTAGTCCTGTTTACATTTACATTCTCCCCAAAGGATTAACAGTGTTCTCTCAATAAATTTGCAGTCTATTCTCCTCTCAAAGGCTGCTGTTTGGAGGGTGGTGTGAACGAGGCAACAAGTGCTTGCTAATCACTTGAATATACATAATTAGCGACAGTCTGGTGCACTGGAGTCTTTGTACAACCATAACAATACTGATTGGCAGCAGCAGATAACAATAGTCTGGCAAGGTGCTATTTGTTGAATATTTGAAGATGTTTTTCTTTTATATTTGCAGTGGGCATTTTGAGTTAATTATGCCATTATTCTGGAACACTCTTACTATGTTGTGTTAATGTCAGAGTTAAAGATTGGTCATGTGGCCTGTTGTACACAAAGGAATAAGACCTTTAGTAAATCCTGTGCTTCTTTTGAGACACAGCTGGATTCTTTTTTAATTCCTTCATAATTTTGAGACTAAGATGGATTCCATTTTTTTTACCTTTCTATTTTTATGTAACCCAAAGTCAAACTGGAAGGTACATCTAGAAATTTGGAAGATGAATGTGTGTGACAGTACTCTTCTTGTATTCTGCAGTCATCAATTTTACAACTGGCTCTATTTGACTGGTTCAGTACTTTAGAAAACATGTACAAAATCACTGATGATAAGATTTATGGATAACATAGACTGTAATGTAATAAATAAAACAGAAAATTATCTGGATTGCTTTTCATGTTTTTTACCTTCAAACAAAATGTGTTTTAATATAGCAAAATGTTTAACATCAATTTAACTTACGGGAAAATACTAGAACAAGTAGACTACTGATGAAGATCTAGAAAATGAGATGAGTCGCTGTGGATTTGGCAAGGTTAAGCCGTATCAAACTTCAAATTTTCTTTTTATTGACAGGGTAGCAGTCTGTGTGTATAGGAGAGAAGCTTTGGATGTCGTATCTTGGATTTAGTCAAGCTTCTGATATCCTGTGAATAACATTTTCATAAGGAAACGAGATACATAGATGAAACAACTATGAGGTTTGTTTCTAAGAGTAGAACTGTTAGAAAACTGTGCTGAGTAATTATTAAAGGTTTGGTATCAAAATGGAAGTAAATATGGAGTAGAATTTTGTTAGGCTCTTTCTTGACTTCTGCTTAGGCAGTACTTTGACTGATGAGGTGACTAATGGGAAAGAGAATGGTTATTAATGTTCGGAGGTGTCTCCAAAATAAAAGGTGTGCTGGAGGATGGGATTAGAATTCAGCATGGGATCAGTGATGTAGAGATGTGGTGTGTGAGGAGCTGGAAGCTGTTCAAGGGGAGCAAGTTTGATGTGCACTCTAGAACAATCTAGTTTACAAAGAAATGAACGGAGAACGAGTGGCTAGGTAAGCAACTCTTCAGAAAAAAGTCCAGTAGGTATCCTGGGTCACAAACTGGATATTGAAGAAGGCAAACACAGGCATGCATAAACAGTAATAAAGCCTGTAAGATGCATCTTTCTGCTCCATTGAGCACTTAAGGTCTTAGCTGGACAACTCCATCCATTTCTGGGTGCTGCAGTTCAAGATTATAAAGACGATAGAGAGACACCAGCAATGAGAGTGATAAGTGATTTAGAGAGTGTGACCTGTGAGTATAGGTTGAATGAATTGCAATTACTGAGGTTAAATAAGAAAAGAGAAGTGATAATATAGTCTGTTCTTCATGTGTACAGCAGAGAGGAGAAGAAATTATCATTTTAAATTGTTGCAAGGCAGTTGGCTTACAAACTGGGAGAACTTTTTTCAAATAAGCATAACATAAGAAATAGCCTACTGAGTTGTATCCGTGGCCCATCTAGCCCAGTATTCTCTCTGCAGCAGTGGGAGAGGAGATTAGGGAGTTTAGGGAGAGCTCACAAGCTTGGCTGTTTTCTTGCCTTTCATTCCCCTTGCTTCCCCAGTGTTAAGAAGTGTTGTATAAGTAAAGTTAGATGCTATATCTCTCTGTGATCCTTCTAGTGTCTATTTACGGACCTGTTTCACCAAGTGTCCAAACTATTGTATTGTGGTATTTGGTGAACAGCATTTCTGCACTTACCTACTGCCTTTGTGATTTTGTAAACATCAGCCTTCTCCTCTCCAAACTAAAGAGCCTCTGTCTTTTCATCCTCTCTTAGAAAAGGCGGTTGCTCAATCCTGTGGATCATTTTGGTTGTCCTTCTCTGTATTTTCTCATAATACCACTACATTGTTCCTGAGATGTGGAGAAAAGACTGTGCAGGGTAATGAAGATGTGGGTACAGCAGTGTTTTTTGTATCAGCAAAATGACGTTCTCTTGTTCTCAGTATCCTTTCTGACATGCCCAACATTTTGTCACCCTTTTTTGGCTGCTGCTGTACACAAACTCACACTTTCATAGAGCTGTCAGTGGTGTATCCAGGACTCAACTAAACTATAATTTGTGGTTCTGAGGTAAACATTGTGAGGCATGGTTTAGATTATTTTTTTTCCTAGATACATTACCTCACATTTATGTACCTGATGTTCATTTGTCATCTTTGCTCACTCAATTTTGTGAAATCCTTCTGTTTTTCTATGCCATAGACATGGCACTTGGCTATCCACTACAGTGTAGTATCTGTAAGCTGTAAGATTTAATGGTCACACCACTGTCCAGGTCATTGATGAAGATATCATGTAAAAATGATGCCAGCGTGGATCGCTGGGGGACGTCCTAACTCTCTTATGCTAAAAAGTGACCATCAGGCCTTATGTTTGTTTCCTCTTTCTTATCCAGCTTTCAGATTGTAGAACCTCTTCTCCAATCCTATGGCAACTTAATTTCTTCAGTTGTACTTGGGGAGGAACCTTGACAAACACATTATGCCTACTGGATGCCCTTTGCCCTTATGTTTATTGCTCCCCTTGTAGAACTCCATCAGGTTAGTGAGGCAGCTCCCTTCACAGCTCTTTCCCAGCAGATCCATGTTGCTCTGTGATCTTACTTATTATAGACCCTACTGACTTACTGGAAGCAGAAGTCAGACTCGCAGGTAGTTTCTGGGATCCTTTCTAGAGTCTCTTTTTGTTTGAAGTTGTGTTGGCAATCCATAAGTCTTCTGGGCATGTGGCCATTTGTAGTGATGGGTTTTACTCCTTGGCCAGTACCTCCTGTGCTTTGACATTTTAATTCCTTCAACACTCCTGGCTGACTGTCATCCAGTCTTGGTGACTTACTGACATCTAATAATTCCTACATGTTTACATTAAATAATCTTTCACTTGTCTACTACAGGGAATGGTCTGGGTTTGGGCGTCTTTCCAGTATGTTCAGCAATAAAGACCAGGGCAAATAATTCATAGTGCTTCTCTGCTGTGGCCTTATTATCCTTGAGTTCCCTGTCTGTGCTTTTGTAATTGAGCAGTCCCACTGTTTTCTTGTCTGGCTTCCTGGTTTTGATGATGAACATTTGCAAGAAGCTCTTAAAATTCTTTTCTACCTCTCTTAAATTTGTGTGTTTACATTGTCCTGACATATTTTATCGTCTTTCCTTTTTCCCCTTATTTTTTGGGCAAGCTTTTCATTCTTAATACTGACCTTTTCCCTATAATCACCTTTTAACTTTTCCATTAAGATGTCCAGGTAGATTTTGGCAAGGGGGGAGGGAGAGGAAGGGAGAAATACTTTATTTTCTTTTAGAATTGTGGCAGCCATTTTTTCTGGCCTTACAGTATTTTCAGTAGTCTTCTCCCTGTTTGTAAGGTCTTTTGAGCTGGTCTTTTGCCTTTTTTTTTTTTTTTTTTTTTACTCTTTTTCTTATTTTTACCTGTATTTTTCTGTTGATGTTGAATATTTGCATATCAGATTTACTTGGGCAGCTTTCTTCCATTCCAGTGCTAAACCTACTCATGAAGCATTCAGATAGATTCCTGGGAGATGGAGAAATCTTCCACTGGAGAAGTAGTATTATTTTAAATAATAAGTTAATAGTAGTTGAAAGTAATAATAGTAGTTTCCATCTTATTTGCGGGTCCAGGGGGATCTGTGGAATGCTTTGGGAGAGTCTACAAAAGGTTACTGAAAAAAAACCCAGCCAACGTGTCCAGTGTATAGGACACATCACTTCTCTTGGTATTTAGGACTCCATGTTTCTGCTGGAAAATGTTAGGGTTCCATGAACTGAAAAATTTTGTGTCCTGGTTTCAGCTGGGGTAGAGTTAATTGTCTTCTTAGTAGCTGGTATAGTGCTATGTTTTTGAGTTAGGTATGAGAAGAATGTTGATAACACTGATGTTTTCAGTTGTTGCTAAGTAATGTTTAGTCTAAAGTCAAGGATTTTTCAGCTTCTCATGCCCAGCCAGCAAGAAAGCTGGAGGGGCACAAGAAGCTGGGAGGGAACACAGCCAGGGCAGCTGACCCAAACTGGCCAAAGGGGTATTCCATACCATGTGACATTGCATCTAGTATATAAACTGGGGGGGAGTGGGGGCAGGGGCATCGCTGTTTGAGACCTAACTGGGCGTCAGTCGGCGGGTGGTGAGCAATTGCATTGTGCATCACTTGTATATTCTAGTCCTTTTATTATTACTATTGTCATTTTATTAGTGTTATTGTTATTAGTTTCCTCTTTCCTGTTCTTTTAAACCATTCTTATCTCAACCCACGAGTTTTACCTTTTTCCTTCTAATTTTCTCCCCCATCCTATGGGGTGGGGGAGATGTGAATGAGTGGCTGCGTGGTGCTTAGTTGCTGGCTGGGGTTAAACCATGGCATTTTGAAACCCATTGAGTTAAAATCTTTGTGTCCTTCAGTGCTTGTAATTCCTGAGAGTTCCTAGTCAAGTTCTGCAGAAAATGGTTTCCTTGAAGCCTCTCAAGATGCGTAGTAAGAATACAGAGAAGTAAATTAGCACATGGAGATGGGAAGTATGAGTTCCATCCCAGTTTCTCTTTTAATATTTCATATTAAAATGAATATTTACATCCTGGAGAAATAGAGAAGAAAAATGATAATATTTTCAGTGTTGGAGAGAATGACTTTAGATTCTGGGAACCTGTGTCGATGTTGAGGGGTATGAGATTGCCTTGCCATGAGAAAGAGCCTTAATGGGGAAACATAAAGAGCTCTTTAATGTAGCACCATAAGGAGTAATGGAGCTCTATGACTGAATGTTGAATCCAGATGTATTCAGAACCAAGACGAGATTGACTAAGAGAAAGATTGAAAAATACTAAGGAGAGCATCTTGAGACCCTCAAAACAAGACAGAGCACATTTTGGAAGATAAGCACTAAAAAACAAATAGTTTTTTACCAGTATATGCATAAATGGGGGAAAATTCTGTGGCCTGTTTCCTTGAAGAGGTCATACTGAAATGGTATGTTCCTTTTTGTCTTAAAATATGTGTTACCATGAATAAACATCACAAAACGTCCTATACAGATTGCACACGAGATACTCAGATTAGCAATGAAATGTAAACTTGTGGAGAATTTGTCCAAGATTTGCTCAGTGTTACTCAAATGAAACAGTAAAAATCCAGTTGCTCTTTGCTGAGGTCCCCGCTGACATGCTGTTTGAGAAACATAGTATCAACATAAAAGATAAAATTACGGTAGTTCCCAGTGTGTTTCATTGTCTTTCTTAGCTGGGTACTGCTATTGCCACCATTTTGGCACTTCCGTACTCAATATCATGGAGAGTAAGAGCTCTCTTATTGAATGTGGAGTGTCCACATACTTCCTTTGCTGTGTATTTGTGTTTTCTCATTACACTAAGTTAAGCCCATTAGTCCTTTCCACTTTTCTATGTGAAGGTACTGATTAATGGTAATCAAGTAATTTCTTAATATTGTTTTGACATGTTAAGGAAATGGAGTTGTTTAAAGACATTGTAAAGGCACTTTCTCTAGCAAGTGGAGTGTTGCTTGGTTAAGAATAAAAATGTGTTTGAGGTAGCACAAATACAGACTTAAAGAGAGAGAGCTAACAGTATTGTGTAAGTCACTGTTAATTTTCCTCCTTAAATGAAGGCAGGAGTGTTACTATTTCTGCACTTGCACCTAAAGAGCAAATGCACATGAAGGATGCAACCCGGCAGCAAGACCATCCTTTTAGAAACAGAGGCTGCAACAAGAAGCTGGATGTTGTCTGCTGTGGGGCTTGTACAATCAACAATAGATACACATACAGCCCTCCCACTTGTTACTCACATAATCAGATCCTTTAAACAGATGCCCTGTGTGTCAGGGAGAGAGCGAAGTTTTGAAAACAGCATCCAGAGGATGTTTTCTTTTTATATCTAATCAGATTTAATGGTATGCTGCTAATGAAGGAGGAGGTTCAGATAGACCCTGCCTGGAACATACTCCCTTGCCACCTTGGGATGAATTTAGCAAGAATATGACTTGCCAGCTGATGGGGTCAGTTATCTGATCTTGCAGGAAACAGCCCTATTCCTGCCCTTCTCCACCCCCTGCTCTTTTTTTTTTTTTCCCCCCCTTTTTTTTTCTGTTGGACTAGTGAGCTGCACAAGTGGCAGATCAGACAAGGAAAAGCACTGGACTGCAGGACTGCAAGGAGGAGGAGGCGGCAGGGTTCCTCCTCAGCTGAATCAGCCAAGGTATAATGAAAAATTGCACCTGGAATTCTCTGACGGGTTTTGTTGGAACTAGAGGAGTCTGAAAACAGACTTATTTCAGGAGAATGAGAAACTTGTAGAGGACTAGAGTGTTTCTGTAGCTTACTGATCATTGATCCCTTGACCTTGCCTTATTCTGCCCCATATAGGGATAAAAAGTACATTAGAGAATGGCCAGATCTCTGGGAAGTGTTCCTCCCCTTAATCATCTTGGATTGTCTGAAGAGGGCTTGCTGTCTGTAACCAATAATCATGTCACTAAATTTCAGTCATTCCCTATCAAACTGTGATGTGTTGGTACAAGATCAAGCTGTCACTGAAAACTAAATAGTCTTGGTATAAAATTTAACTGAAGTAAACTGTAGACATCCAGAAGAAAAGCTTTTGTTAAAACTGTTTCAGCTGTGCTGCTGATGCTTGCTATTCTTAATGTGCACACTTGGTAAACAAAAATATGGAAGACTTTTAGAGGAGATGAAAAATTTGTGTCTCTTCTCCCTGATGGGGAACTCAAATTCCCTGGGGAACGTCAGCATGGAAAAATGCATCAGCATCATAACAGGCATTCATCTGCAGCACGACCCCCGGAAGACAAAGCAGCGTTTTACCTCTCGGGATTAACAAACATGTGTCAGCTTTAGTACTGCTGTTTGGTAGTCAGGTGATAGACTGCCCATATGTCCTCATACCTCATTCTGGCATGAGATTTTTTTTTTCCTCCCTCTTTGGAATTTGAAATAAAAGCATAGCTTTATTCCGTTGTCATTTGTTCCAGTTCCTATGTCACAGATAGGAAATTTTAAAAGATGTTTTAAGAAGTTCTGTACCTGAATTTATTTTTCTCACTGTAAGTCTTTATTAGAAAGGCTTCTTTCTTTGTTTGGTTATCTTTACTGGGGACATAAAATGATTATGGAATGTAGATCACTTGCCTCAAAAGAAACTTAAGTATATAAATAGTTATGCTATAAATGCTCTGAATAGGAAGATGAATGTTTAAGAGTTCTTCAGGCACCTACACAGCTCAAATCCCTTCCCATCGTACAACATGGTCCTTTTGGTGGTGCCATGCTCCCAGGTTGCACAGGGAAAAAGGAGGGAAGGAAAAGGTTTTTTTCAGACACTTACAACTTGCATCTAAATGAACAAGTGTCCCTGTCTCTGGGATTTGGACCAGTGATGTGAGGATTTCTTATGTCAAGAAAAATTACATAGTAATTTTGGTGTTTTGCAGTGGAGAGAAATGGCAGATAATGTGACTTTGAAATATCATGAAGTTAAAAAGTTTAATTTAAAAACAACTGCAAGCTTGGAGAAATTGTGTTTTCCGTCTTGTAGCACTATATCAATGGCACTTTAGTATTCTGAGGAAATAATCTGTAGTTCATTTTAAGCAAATTGGAAAATGTGAGTGTTATACCAGTGTTACATAAACATTATTATTAAAGGCTGATGGAAGCATAAAGTATGGATTTCCCCTTGCTCTTAAATGGGTTTCTATATCCATTATAGATCAGATTCTTATATTTCAGCTATTTAGATTTTGCCTAACTTATTGTTTTTAAAGGGAGTTGCAACTATGATTCTTAAGGAATTCTGTAATTCATTAAAATAAAAACAAAAGACACAACTACCTCTAATAAATGTTTTGATTAAAATGGACATTTCTGAACCTTCTACAGACAATACCCGCTCAGATGTGACAGCATTTGTGACATCACCAGTACAGACTTTCACAAGGATTTTGAAGTCAGTGTTGTAAGTCAGTTTCCATTTTGTTTTTATTAATTAGAAAATTGTGCTGTTTACTTTCTAGACGGGAAAACATCCACTAAACAGTATCAAATTTGTTAATTCAATAATAATGCAAATATATTTTTTGAAAATTACAGTTCCTTATTGGTCCCTATTATTTTGGTGTCACAAATGTTAAATATTTGGTGCCTGTTAATTACTGTATGTATAATCAGAATTTCAGAAAGGCCAGATGTAGGAGGAGATTATCAGTGTTTTCTCTTGTATGAAATTTGACTCCTGCATTGAAAAAAAAACTTGTAGAATTTGCTGAGATCTGTTTGAGGTCATCCTATAAGTTACTAGTTTGCTGTTTGTATCAAAACTATTTTGGAGGCTAAGTCATTAAAACCTTTTCAGTAATTCACATTAGGAAAAAAAAGTACGCTCATAGCAGAGAAACCATAAAATGTGTGTCTGTTAGCAGAAAAACAGTAACAAAGCCATCCTGAGACTGGCTAGATAAAATTATGTCTTATCCAGGTCAGTCATCTTTCAGTTTCATCTTGTGGCTGGAATTTTGGGGTCCATAATTTATAGCTCTGTTTTAAAAGTTTCTAAAGTAACTGAAAATGAAGCAAAAATTCTGTGCTAGTAAAATTGCAGGGCCGAGAGTTTTGCATTTCTGCTTATCAGTCAAGCTTTCTTTTAATTCAGAGGACTGGAAAAACTTGAAGCAAAAGGCTTTTTAACATCTCACTTGCCTGAATATTTATTGCAGTTGTAATATAATAAAATAATGCAAGATAAAATACTGTAAAATATGTATATTAAAATTGAACTGTATTATGATTCTTATGTGGGTGTTATGAGCAGTTTTATTCATTTTAAGGCTGTGAAATATTTTAGAAATATGTAGAATCCTGAGGTTAAAAACTTGAGGTTTTTTTTTTAAGCTTCTATTACTTTAATTATAGTCTGCAAATTGAAGAAAATACTGACCAAATTGTTCTTATCTTTATGGCACTGTTTCTAGTATGGGAAGTATTGCAGAGCTAACCCAAAATACCAGTTTATATTGGGATCTCAGAGTTGCTAAGATTTTGTTAATATCATTAAATTGTAATAACTACTTCACAAATAGATGTCAAAATATTGTATTTCTAGCTTTTTTTCAAATTGTGAATTTTAAGTGATTTTTCAATTATTTGCCAGAGTACAGAGATTTGTACATATTCCTTATAGTTTACATATTTTTTATCTATAATTTCTCTGTACCTGTGTGAAGAAAATGTTGTCAGAATATATTTGGACACGTATGTCAGAATATACTTTGCTTGTATAGAGTGTGAAATTGTAGTAGGGAAATTCTTCGTTTAATATTGTGTCAGAACTATTGTGGTATTGTTGCTTAGAGATGCAGTTGATCTTGGAAATTTGAATCACTTGAACCTGATTTTCTAGCTTATCTGGAAAACAAGAATTGCAATCACAAGGTAGACCAGCAGTCTGATTAATCAGTAGTTAATCTTGCATGAAGTTCATGCTGATGCCCCTTCTCCCTTGCATCTTTCTTGCCCTCAGCCAGTTATTCCCCATCTCTCCTTTGTGCTGATACTAGCTGTACAGTGAGCCGAAATTGTTTTGATCTGGTCAAAACCTTTTGTCTTGGGGTGTGTTTTCAGTTAGATCATTTGTAGATCTGCCTCAGCTGCATGGATGTCAGTGCTGACCCAGTGGAGCGGGACATGGGATTCACTGCACACTTCCTTCACAAGTGTTCCTCACCTTCCCAAGTGCACTCTGCTGGTAGTAGATTGTATTTAAGGTGAACCAAATTGGCCAAGGACTGGGACTTTCATTCATCATCAATACTCCCTGGCTAGTACCAGATTTGTGCCAGGACAAAAATGCACAGCAATTAAAGGAAGAACCTGCCTATGTTGAATGTTAACTCCAAGTTCCTGAATGCGAGATGTTAATTTTTTAAGAAAAAGTGCTCACACAAGTTTGGAGATGCCTTACAGCGTTCAAGGGGAGGCTGGCTTTTGCTAAAGGTGCTAGTAGGTGTTGGATGCTGAATCGGTGGGAGAGTGGCTGGCATTGCCATGGTGCAAACCGCTGGTTGCGTGGTGATGTTACAGAATCCAGCTAGAACTGTAGGTGCTGAATGTTTGAAAATCTGTTCTTGAACTCTTCTGAAAATGTGTTCCTGTGAGATGACTGATATTCTACTATTGGCCACTTGTATCATTAAATCCTTTTTTCGTTGTCCTTCCTTTGAAATTGAAGCCTAATTCAGTCTTTCTCTCCTTATTCTGCTTCTCTCTAAGTCCAGTTTTTTGGTGGTTTTTTTTTGTGTGTGTGTATGTGTTTTGTCTCTGAAGCCCTTCTGTTCTCTTGTAATTTTTTTTTTTAAACTATAGTTAGCAAAACTGTAACTTATTTGTTTATCATGGAATAATAATATTTTCAGTGTTCCTAAATTTGTGTAACTTAACAAATGATAATATTTTTCTTTCCCTCTTCTCAGTACTGCAAACTTAAGCAAAGGTTAAATTAATTGTTCTTTAGTGGTTAATTTAAAATTAAACACAGTGTATGAGTATTTCAGGTTATTTCTGTAACTGTTTATTAATTCAAGTAATTCTTCACTGTATTTCATCTGGTGTTTCTCAGCTCACTGGGATAGTTTTGCCACTCTCAAATTCTTCACATTCTTAATAAACTTGAATAGCTTTACTGTCTTGCAGTATATGCAGTGGTGATCCCAGATCATTGTTGTATGTATTAACCAAAAGTGTTCCTAACAGAGAACTATAGAGCATCACAGACTGAAATTTGACTATGTAATCCTAATTTGCTCTCTTCCTTTTACCTAGTTTCCTTTTTCTGTTCTGTTCCACCACACAGCTTTTATCATCCACACAACTACTGTTTCCTTAAACTTATTAAAAAGTATTTAAAAGTTGAAATAAATTGTTTCAGTTAGTCTTTATCCCATTTATTTTCTTGACATTCTTAAAGAAATCCCATATGTATGATGGGCATGATTTTTCTACTCAAAGGCAGTTCTGCCTTGTTTATCTTATGTCAGTTTGCATTATTTAAGTGTGTGATTAAAAACAGAATTATAAGCAGTTTTCTTAGATTACCATCCGGCCAATTGACATTTTCAAGTGTGGGTTTTTTGGTTTTTTTTTTAAGCTTTTTTTTGGTTGTTCTTGGGGGCATGGGGCATAATTCTCCATTTATAATCCTTCAGTTTAACTGTCATCATTGAAGGGTAGCTGTTTTTTGCCAGTAGTTTTCACCTCACTTACAATTTCTTAGTAATTGTGGATGTATTCTGCCCAGTTCTGGGACCACTTCATACCTAGCACTCTGCTCCAATACCTCCTTTTTGATCTAGAGACACTGAAAGTATTTGTCTGTTGCCTGAAGCAGATTTCAGTGTTGTCTTCTGATGTAAAGACCGATAGAAAGAAACCATTCTGGTTCTTTGCAAGTACATTATCCTCAGTGGCAGACTTCATTTTCTACCTGGTTAATTTTTCACCAAATTTTCATCTTTTATTTTTCTTGACTTTTTTATTTCCATTGCTTGGAAGTTCACTATATCTTATTTGCTGTAAGCAGTACTTCTAAGATTTATTAATTTTGTCATTTAACTACATTGTTTTCTTTAAATAAAGAAACCTATATTTTCCCAGCTCCACCCAACTGGTTCCTTATCTTCTGTGATTCCAGGATGATTTGGTGGCATCAACAGGGTGAAAAGTTGGAATTATGTGGTAAAAAGCAAGCAGACCCTGAGGGTTGGAAGGTATATTTTCCAAATTTTGAAGGTCCTTATGAATGAAGCGTTTGGATTGCTAGCAAAAATACTGCAAAATAGGGTCCAGGAAGAAAATGGGTGTGGAGGTGGGGGAGTGGATATGAAGTCTTTGTCTCCCTCCCGTGTCCCGTGCTGAAGTTCAGTTTCACCTTTAAGTTTACGGAGCAATTTCTTTCCCAAGTATGATGGAACTGAAATATTTTGTGGTTACTGTTAAATGGTTCTTGAATTAATTCCTCTGTACTGCATGGATTAAAAGGAAAATACCTCCCGCTCATGTGTTTTAGAGCCAACAGTATCAAGGAGTATTAGTGTCAATAAATTACTTCTCTGAACTTTATTATGTGTGATACTTAGCCAGTTTGAGAGAAATAAAAAAATCCTTGAAGTGGACACTATTTAAATTTGGGGGCATGGGATTTTCTGCAATTAACTAGATTGCTATGGTAGGCCAATATATTAAGCTGAGGCAGTTTTGCTGCTAATTACACCCAACTTCTCTGGAGTATCGGATATTCAGATCCATTTTATGAATATGGTAGAGAGAATAACAACTGTAAAACAAAGCACTGTGCATGTAAGTGACTGTTAGCGTGTATTTCAGAAGGGATAAATGCTCACCATATGGTACAATTACTGTGTCCAAGTTTTCAAATTAGCTTCTCTCATCCTCCTTATTACTGTCTTTAAAAAGAGAGGAAAAAAACCCAACATGATTTATCTACTCTGCAGCAGAACTCTTGACGCAAAACAGCAGCCCAGTTCTGTCCAGTTTTTTTTTCCTAGCATAATAGGGGCTGTCGGACTTTTTTATACTAATTACTGTGTGAGCCTCAGATGAACCCCCTTCAATTCACAGGGCTTTGTTAAGGGAGGAGCTGTCAATGTGTCTGCCCGTTTGCAGCTGTGCTGTGGCTTTAGCTTGCTTAACATTATGCTGCTTTTTAGACTTGACAGAAGGGATTTTTTTTTTTTTTTTTTTTTTTTTATTAAGGCAAAGCAGCCTTGTAGCGAAATGGTTTAAGCAGCTGCATTGTGGGGAAGCACAAAGAAGTTATTATTGTGTCTGTTTAGGGGGGTCGGATGGAGGGGGGAGATATTCGGCTGCTGTTGATGCCGATTGTTGACTTGCCATCTGCCAGATAGGGAGAAGAAAAAAATGACAGCTCCAGCAGGGTGTTCAAGAGGTTGTTTGGAGAGACGCATAAACATGTGCAGATGTCGAACTGAATAATGGCAAGAACTTGAGACGGTTTATGATGCTGCTGTTGTGTGTGCATATACAGAATGAATGTACGTGGAGATTTGGTTAGGAGGAGGGTACATATTAATTATCATTGTCCCCCACCGCCTCCTTTACTTCTGCTAATTAGTTCAGGAGTTTAATATCTTCCCTCCCTCCATTGTTTATTCCTAAAAAGAGCCTTTTCTTGTAGGGAAGAAAACTTTTGATTTCTCCGTGTGATGGGTTTAAAAAAAAAAACCAACAACTTAATAAATTTGGTACTTGTGGAAGTGGAAAGAGTAATGCAGTTATTTCGGTCTCAGACATTTGGTGGACAGGTACTATACAAGTTCTTACATAGCTTTGTCTGTCTACCTCAAGACTGATACGTTGCATACCCCTACTATTGCGTCCTAAGCTTTTCTTATGCAGAAGGTGCCAATTGGTGATTGTCTAGTATTATATAGTAGACAAGTAAATGCTAGGGGTTAGAGTGAGATTAGCAACTAATTTTCTTTTCCACTTGATCTTATTTTCAGTTCTTTCTCTGAAGGCAAGGAGTTGGTCAGGCATAACTTATATTTTCCTGTTTGACAAATTGGGATTGCTCTATAGGAATACAGTTTTCTTTCTTCCACTAAAATCCTTTCTTATTTCTTGTTCGGTGATTTCTGCTGCTGCTGGGTTTCCAGGATAATGTGAAAAAAAAGTGAAGAAGGATACAAGCATGGAGGGAAATTAAGTTAGCCCAGAAAGGCTAAACGAAAGCATTGTCTTACCCAGGTGATCTCTTACTTTAAAGATAAAAATGGAAACTTTAAAAAAAATGAATTTTCTTCTCTAATATTATGTGAAATTCAACATTCTGATATCTGTACTGAACTTAAAAATGGAAAATGAAATAATGGTTGAGGTGCACTATGGCTGTGGACTGCAGATATGTCTTCCAGTTATCAGTATATAACAGGGTTTTTTGATCAGTCACATCATGACTTAAATATTACCTGAATGAACCTAACCACCCCTTCCCACCAAGCCCTGAACAAAAGTGAAGGAACCCCTTTTTATTGTGTCTTCTCTCTTAGGTCTAATAAGCATCAGGTCTGTAGGTCATTGATAACAATAACTACTGATGGGAGCATTTACTGTCCCCTTTTCTCATCACTGTGGCAGAGTGCAAGAAGTCAGTTTTGGATTATGTCAACTTAATTTTAACTGAAAATTCAGGTGTGGGTGCCTCCGACCCAAGTACCGGTACCTGCATCTGAGCCTAGACAGAGGTCAACAGCACTGCAAATGGAGAATTGCTTTTTGTTTCTTGGGTTGTTGGTTCTTCTCCACAGAATTGTGCCGTTTTCTGTGCTCTGTCATTGCTGGTGTGAAGCCCAAGTTCCTCTGAGTAGTGCTGCATTGCTGCTTATCGTGAAGCTTTTCATGCAACCAAAGAGTTCTCCTGATGTGTACAGCAGTAATGGAGCTGTTTTTTCGACTCAAGCAGTTTGAGGAATGCTTCTGCGTATCTTGGACTAATTCTTTGCAATTGATGTGGGCTAAATGATAAAGCAAAAAGCTTGACTTTAGCGAGGTGCTTGAGAAAGAAATGTAGATGAACGATGTTGGTGCTAGCTTTTTGGCACCTGGCAAGGTCTGAGGCTAGGAGCACTCCTAGTGACATGGAGGAAGTTCAGAGGAGCTATTTTAAAATTATTGCAATATGCCAGTTTTGAAAGTGAGACAGTTTGCTTTGTGAAAACATGCTAGCAAATACACCGTTTTAAGAGGGGAAAGTCACATAATTTTTGACAACACATTAACCTGTCAAAGAAACTCAGCTGAATGATGATGGTATTGTCAAACTTATCATACTCTTTTGCAAACAATGGAAAGTTTGAGATTTCTTGTGTAAACTGGAGTTGGCTGTTTTTCAAAATGTTGTAAGTAGGGAATATAAGAAGATGTTGAATTCAACTTAGCTACATGTAAAAAGCATTTACATTTTAATCGTCTGATTTAACATATACATTTGTACCAAGTACATGAATTTAAATCGTTGCTGCTGTAGCTGACTGTCTTATTCAGTGTAATTTATAGATGAATATTTGTATACTTGTCCTACTCTTAAAATATTTTCAAAATCTGAAAAAGATCCTTTGGCCTACTACCACTTGACGAAGACAGAGGAAAGGAAAGTCATATTTTTTTCTATTATACAAAGTACCACTTGATGCTGATAGTCCTATGTAAAAAATTATAAATATTTAAAAGTACTGAGAATGTGAAGATTTTAGCTATAAACAAAAATATGTGAGACAATATTCTAAAATTTTTTTTGCATTTACCTCAAATACATCTCAACACTATTAAAAACTACAAAACTGCTTTGAGGAACACCTAAATAGCATAGGATTTTGGGCTTTGATCCTATAAAGCCTTATGCAGTAGAGAAATTTAGAAAATGTGAGCAGTGTCCATGAATATTTCCAGGATATAGACCTTGGTTTTCCATTCCTGAATAGCAGGCATATTTAGAAAATATTAATCTTCTTTGTTGTTCAGGGATGCTGATGTAATACAGGACTCTGTTATTCCAGACAGCATGTGCTAATATCAACTTGTATTTAATTTATTTATTGTTCTAATTCTTATCCTTCAAGAATGAAGGGGAAGTGAGAGTGATGTTGAAACTGGCAAGTTTTTCTTCCTGTTGGCTCAAAATGGACATGGTAAAGGTCAATTCTCAATTTGTCAGGATGTCAGCTAACTAAGGATTTCTGGTACGATTTTTTAAAAGGACAAAATTTTGTGCATATGAAAATTGAGTATGTGCTGGGAACATTTATTTTTCATGAGATGCCAAAACACATCAATAATTTTGTGTGGATATTGTAGATGCCCAGTTTGAAAGCTGCATTTATCTTTAAATAGTGGTATGTCTCTCTGTTACTGAATATTTTCTTCTAGATTTTTAGAGAAAAGATTATTAATGTCACAGGAAAGGGTTGAATAAACAGCAGGAGCTGAAGTAGTGCTGCATTTATACAAGACAGGACAGTGACTCACTCCCATAGTCGTAATGAAAAAGTCAGGGCAGCTGGTGGTTTGAACCCTAGTGAGCCTCTAGCTGCAACACGTTTGTAGGTTGCGTTCAGAACCTGCGCGGGAGAAAACCCCGCAGTAAGAGCAGGGAGAGACTTTCCCTTGAGGAGGTTGGTCCTCCCTGTCACTTTAGCTGCAGAGGTGCACGCTGAGAGCATGGAGAGCCACGCTGTGCCTTCGCCCTGCCTGGTGACCGCACCTCTCTGCTTGGACGTGCTCTGTTTTGCTAGTAGGAGCCCTTGGCTTTGATCGCTGCCTACTGCTGCTCCAGGAAAAAAGATCCCACCTGCTCTTCAGTGCACCTTGGCTGGCATGGAGCAGAGAGGGTTGTCCCTGCTTTCCTCTCCTCTTGCTCAGCTGAGGAACTTCCCTAGAAGCTTGTTCCTGAGGCTGCTTGCTGCCTTCTGCAAAATCTTTTAACATCTGTGTGGTTTTCACTGGTTTCTGGCCACGCAGTTGAGAATAGCTGAACATAAATTGACCAGTCTTTATATCTGCACTGGATCGTTGCGATGTCATGGACAGTGAAGGGCACTTGAACTTTCTCACCTTAATTCCCCAATTTGCAGGAAACTTAGTGGAAGCTTAGTTGTGGTATAAGCCGATGCCCATGCATAGCATGAAATATTTCCGATTTCCCAGTTGTGACTGGAAAAATTCATTTGTCTAATGTAAGTGCAGATGTGCTCAAAATGTCATTTAGCATTACTGGGAACTGTGGGAAAACAGTTAGTATAAATAAATAATCACTGTCTCACAGTATAAAAGACAGAATCAGAAAGCGTTAGTTCCAAATTCTGCTTTTCTTTGAACTGCCGGCAAATACTTGGGAGGGGGTATATAATAAAAATAACTTTTAAAATGCTAAGGCACATTAGGAAAAATCACAGTTTTACTTAATTTTTTGGTATGCAATAGGATTTTGTCAAATCTTCTGCATAATGTCGAATTACACATTTACATTAGATTGAAGGACATATATCGAATTGTGAGGACAGGTATACTTTTTGGGTTTTTTAAACATTTATTTTTTACAGTGGCTTTGAACTGTATTTCAAATTTGTTATCATGAAATCAGAAATAAATATTTAATAGAAATGCCTTACATTTACTAGTGTCTACTGACTTAATCAAATAGTCTGCTGATGCTTCTAATCGTGTGTTAGGTAACACTGCCCTCAGAGGGCCAAGGTAAGTAAATTCAATCTCAAAACCACTGGCATTACTTGTGATACTTTACTTGACCTGACATTAATTACAGTTGTTTCTTTTAAAGAAAAATTGCGTATGGTTAAGTTGTTTTATTTATTTTATATAATTTTGTTTAATGCTCTTAGATAAATTCATTTCTTCCCGCTCCACCCCCCCGCATCCCCCTGTTGTTTATTAAATGGTAGTGCAGGGGAATGGGAGTTTGATTTAACAGAAAAGTGCCTTAAAAAGGAAAGAAAAAGAAAAAAGGTGGGAGAACAATATTTCTGTATTATTTCCCTTAAATCCATTTTAGTAAACTGATAATTGATGACACAGACAAGAGATAGATTTTTGGTGTTCTCTGCTTTGAGGGGGTTTGGGTTTTGGTTGTTGCCCCCCCTCCCTTCCCTTAAATCTCACTTATGTCTGTATGGCAGCTGTTGCTTCTTTTAAGGAAGCAAGTTTTTGAACTCAGGTTTCTGTTGCTTATCAGCACTGTATATTAAAGACATTTCCTTCACACCTCTAAAACCATTTACATATTGAAAAAAGTAGATGTTTTGCAAAAGGGATTTTTTTAAAAAATACGTTTTTAAATAATAAGATTAATTTTAAATGACTGAATAATTTTTCAAGAATTGCCAAATTTCCATATGCTTAAGGATTACGAGTGGTGAGAATAACAATAGCAACCATCAAATCTGAGGTGAAGTGTATGTTCGAAGAGAGAGTTTGAGTTCTGAGGTGAAGTAAAAAAAATTACAAACTTAGAGTGATACATTTGTCTAACATGAATTTGTTGACTACTCATGTGGTTTCTTAGAAAGCTCTTCTTTGTGAAGCTCCTCAGCACTATCAAAACTACAAACATTGCATCACTAGAATAAACATACTTTGTGAAATGTCCTGAAGGCAGGATTCTTGTTACTAGCTGTCAAAGGCAAAAAAGAAAAATCATCAAGGTTGCAGTACAGAGGCGAATACAGAGCCAGCCGCGAGGGTCATGTTCTAAACAAACCTTCATTAAGCATTCTTTGTTACTGTTGTTAGCCAGTGTATTATTAAATACAACATTAATTAAAGAGTTGCATGTTATGAGGGTGCTTTTTGCATGAGGATCAGATTACATTTTCATGTGCTTCAGGAATGTACTGCTGTCTTATTTCATCTTTTGGGTGTATTCTCTTGGTAGTTATTAAAAAAGCAGAGCCCAACAACCTAAAACTGATTCTAAATTTGTATTTTGTGTGTATGTTTTTATTATCTGCATATATCTGTGAGATACATATTCTAGTGCCTCTTTTCTCAAGTAGCTTTAAAAACTTTGACTACAATTAAAATGAAGTAGGAATTGCTTGGCTTTCTTCACTGCAATGGTTTAAATTAGAGACCTCTTCTTACTGTCTAATAAACAGATCCTAAAAGAACATGTTTTTCAACTTAAAAGGGTGTAAATTTAAGCAAAATAATAATTTAGCTTACATTAACTCAGCAGGAAGCAGGGTACAAACTGATTAATTCTCTATGGCAGATCCACTGCTTTTTTAAGTACCACAGCTCCATTTCATTAAATTGTCAGGATATCTTGTGGTTTGTTTAGCCTGCCTGGACTTCTCCTCTCTCATGGAATTTCTTTTCACTTGAATTAATGAATTTCAGATGTAAATTTCCTGTTGTTTGCTTGTGTTGAGGTTATTGATAAACATACACTCCAAATATCTTTAAAGTAATTAAATATTGCTTATACGGTAAAATATGCTTTTTTAAAAAAAAAACACAAATGCATGGCTGTCAAGTTAGAAGTTGTGGAAGTGTTTTTTTCTTTTCAAATATTCTGCTGTGTTTTAGTATTTTTTGTGTGGAAGATTCCTCTTTCAAAGCAGTTCAGTAAGCACATGTGTATTAAGAAGTATGGACTAAAATGTTTTTCTGTCTTTAAGCAGATTATGTAGAAGGAATGCAGTTAGAAGAGAGCACCTAGAGTGCAACTTGAGAGCCATTAAACCACTTGAGCAGCTAAGTGAACTGTTCACTGATACCACTGTTTACTTTAGTCTTCAAAAGTGTTCACCCATTTGTTAATTAAATTACAAAATAAATAAAGGGCAGATGATAAATATTCATGTATAGCCCTTGAAGAGGGGTTGGAATATTGGTCATTTCAAGACAAAACTAGGTGGGTTTTTTGTGTCTGTGTTTGTACAGACGTCTTGAAAAAGTAGTCTGTCCATGATTCCTGTTGGGGAATCATTTAGGAGAAACATTCTTCAAAGAAATGTCTATGAAAGAAATATATAGATCCTTATGAAGCCATAGTGTTTTGCAATTGCTTTTAAATTACCTGTCCTGTGTCTGGCTATAGTTTGCAGGGCGAAGACAGAGGTACAGCTGTGCTCATGGATAAACGGGTACTTAGCCATCATTCAATATTTATATCTTCTTGTGATTAGCTTTTGTCCAAAGTTGCTAGCTCTCTTCAGAGGAGCTTGGAAGTGCTGGTCATACTGTTCTAATGTTTTTTTCTCCAGGCAGTACATCAGCTGCATAACTCCATAGATGATCAAAAATCTGTTCAGTTTTCTGATTAAGAGACTCTGAGTACCTAGTAGAAGCCAAATGCAATCTAAAGTGTTGTCCTAAGAGGAGGAGAGGGAGTCAGTGATAAGGGAAGAGTGTCTTGGGTCTCTAAGGGCACCTGCTAGAACGGTCTCCTTTTCTGCAGGTTTAGTTTGAAGAGTGTGTATGTAAGTGAACGAAGGCTTCTGTTCTTTCCTGAAGTGTCTAATGAGTGTACTTACCTTATCAGCTCTGATTCTTAGAGCAGTCTGCTTATCCAGTTTATTCCTTGCAGAAAGGAGGACTCTCTTTGAAACCTGAACTGTTGGGTGGCTGACCTGTTTTAGGCGTGTTGGTATTCTCTGCATGCTGTCCTTGAACTCTTCTGCAGTAGTTTTAGGTGCCTGCCTTCCAGTTAATGCACCTTCTAGATAAGACTACGATCTTAATAGATTTTAGACCTAGTAACAGGCACTTTCTCTTGTAACAGTCGCTTACTGTTACAATTAAATAAGATAGAATTTATTAGAATTGTACAGAAGATTCTTTTTATGGTCTGTTTAAGAAAGCAACTAGGATGTTAGTGTTTTTAAAACTCACATTGGTTGATCTGAAACATAAGGTTTTGTTTTGGCTTCAACTTCTGAGTCCATGTAGATGTCATGGTTTAACCCCAGCCAGCAACTAAGCACCACACAGCTGCTCACTCACTTCCCCCCCACTCAGTGGGATGAGGGAGAGAATTGGGAAAAAAGGTAAAACTCGTGGGTTGAGATAAGAAGAGTTTAATAGAACAGAAAGGAAGAAAATAATAACAATAATAATAATAGTAAAATGACATAATAATAAAAGAATTGGAATATACAAAACAAGTGATGCACAATGCAGTTGCTCACCACTTGCTGACCGATGCCCAGTTAGTTCCCGAGCAGCGATCTGCCCCTCCGGCCAATTCCCCCCAGTTTACATACTGGACATGATGTCACATGGTGTGGAATATCCCTTTGGCCAGTTTGGGTCAGCTCTCCTGACTCTGTCCCCTCCAACTTCTTGTGCCCCTCCAGCCTTCTTGCTGGCTGGGCATCAGGAGCTGAGAAGCTTGACTTTAGACTAAACATTACTTAGCAACAACTGAAAACATCATTGTGTTATCAACTTTCTTCTCATACTGAATCCAAGACATAACACTATACCAGCTACCAGGAAGAAAATTAACTCTATCCTAGCTAAAACCAGGACAGCAGATTTCATCAAATTTGCAATGTCAGTAGGGATGTTCCCAGCTGAACTAGCACCAGAGATCTGAGACAGAAAGCTCTGAGTCAATACAAATGTAACTAGTGCTATATCTACTCTATTAATTTTGTGGTCAAATTAAGTAACACTTTGATTTTTTCAGTTTTCTTTCTACTTATATGAAAATGTGTAGATAACAAAATCAAGCTGGTACCCTGCTGTCTAGAAGCAGGACTAAATAGTAAGAGTTGTGCTACTGAGGGCCAGGAAATGTAAGTCAGCACAAATAGCCTGGTGTTCATGTTTCTCACTGTCTCCTCTTCTCCATCTCCTACTCCCTACTCCACTTCTCTGCTTAAATACATGTTGAAAATCAGAAATGTTAACGGCTGCAGTTAGATTTTTAAGCCATGGGCATCATCAAAATCAGTACAAGTTGTGTTCAGGTTCAGCAAGGCCATATTAAAAATTCCTGTGTTGGAACTCAGTGACAATTAATTGATTGCTGTGATGGAAAGGTGAAGATGTGATTAATGAATTTTTAGATTAGCCTTTAATGGAGTAGTCTCCATGTCAGATGGATGTAAACTTCCTTCTGACCTTTGAATTGTCTAAAAGCTATGTAGCTACAGTTAAAAGGGTGCTGAGATGGTAAATGGCACTGAAGGTCTGGGCTTAGACCAGGACCAGTGCAGCACCTGGACTGGACTGCAAATGATGAGAAGTCCTAGGCACAGTTGGAAATCCTGCATTGTTAATACACTTTTTTTCTTAAAATGTTCGCTTGTATAATGATGAAACAGTGACTTATTTAAAGTCTTAATAAGTACTTGTACGTACATTATTTACTCTGCAGAGTTGATGGAAATCAAAGACAGAAAAGTTGGGCAGATGTAAACTCACTTGTACTTGACTGAGTCATTGCACTTTAAGAAAGAAAATGTTACTGAGATTTTGATGTGGCATTGTAAAGTATAATGCTATTAAAGACATTTTTCACCCTTAAATAGCAAATAAGTGGCATTAATTAAGCTACCATGTTTTTGCTGACCTGTTCTTTATGTTTCTGGTCCTGAATACCTCATGATTTGCAGAATCTTCTGCTCAGACTGGTGTAGGGGAAGGTAGAGGTGGTGGGTTTATTGGTGGACTTGGCTCTTAGAAGGTAATTGGCTTCTACTTTTTTATTTCTTTTGCTTTCAGATATATTTGTTAAGTATGTTTTTGTAGGTTCTCCTATTACTCCCTGTCTTCTTGTATTTGCTTAGTGTATGTTTTGAGGAAATTAATGGCTTTTGCTTTGGCTCAGCAGGATAAATGTTCTACCTTGTGGTAGTTTAGTTTTCATTTTGTTATTAAAAGTCAAGCTGTAGTGCTTATTTTTGCCTGGAGCAAATTTTGAACTGTTTATAGGTGTAAAGATACAGGATTTTGAAGAATATAGTGTGATAAAATTTAGAATTATAGAGTATTACTATACAGTGCTTGTAGCTTCTTATTCCAGAGGCATCATTGTATAGTCCAGGCTTACCATTGCAATTCCATTTTCTCTTGTTTTGGAGGAAGTTAAGGTTTCCTTTGTAAATTGAAAGCATCTGAAAAGATTTTGGTGTAATTAATGTTAGACACTGATAATATGTTATGGTTTTTATATAAAAGGTTTTTTTCTGCAGTCCTAATGAACATTTTTTTTTTTCTCCTTTAGGAGAATATATAAAAAACTGGCGGCCAAGATATTTCCTGCTAAAGACAGATGGCTCTTTCATAGGCTATAAGGAGAAACCCCAGGATGTGGATCTGCCATATCCACTCAACAACTTTTCAGTGGCAAGTACGTATTTCCAGTATTTATTATTCTCTCAGCATATTGACAAAATATCTGCTACATATTGCTTCATGTGTAGTTAAGAATTTATTGGTAACACTCTAAGTTTGATGCCATGTGTCAGACTAGTGCACCACTAATCTTATGTCCAGCTCTACAAGATACTTTTACAAGAGCATTGAAGATTTTACCATGGGTTGGTTTTTGAATATTTTTGGAACTCTAGGTTCTCATTTGTGTGTGTGTGTGTCTGAAGTGTCTGTAACTAACAATAAGATTTGACAAATGATTGTTGTAAGAAGAAGATTCCTGGAAAGCTTACCTTTTATTCAGATCATTGACCTCTTTTCTCTTTTTCAGTAGTATCTCTGAATTCACTTGAACCTCAGATTAATTAGAAAATTATCTAGACTGTCAAATGACACAAAATCATGCTAAATTATTTTTCTCTTGGATAATCAGGTAATCAGCTCTCCAGCCTGGTTAATCAGTAATTTCGAGCAATCAGACAATTTGCATATATTAGCAAAGCTACAAAGTGTGTATCTGTTGGGTAAAGTGAAGACATTTTGATTTCTTGTTTTCCAAGAATGTTTCTAAAAGACAAATCTGAAGGATTTTTTTAATCTGGCAAAGTAAGATTGGTAGAAGAGTGTTTCTGAACATAAATGAAAGTATTTGAGGAGCAAAACTAAGGGGGCAAAAAATCTCCCTGAGTATGAGCTGTGGATCATAGCTAGAAACTTTCAGAGGAACACTAGAAAATTTACCCAATTTCTTTCAAAATTGTATCAGTGTACTGCAATACAATAAATGGCGGTGTTTAGTTTTGTAGAGGAGTATTGCAGCCACAAGAGCATGTGTACTTAGGGAAAGGGTTCCCTTCATCTGCATTGCTGAAGATGGAACAATTGCTACTGAGACCGAATTTACCTATTTTGTTCATAAAATTGTTCTTGAGACTGACAGCCTTTGTATACAAAGTCGTTTGGGTGTTTTATTTGGTAAGAAAATAATCTCATGCTCCAAGCCCATGTCTTGTCACACAACTAGAGGAGGAAAACTTTGCATATTATGATTGTGACAGAAGTCTTGCAAATGATATTGAGCGTGCCAGCCTTCTAATAAAATCAGAGGCTCATTTTGCCTTGTTGCTATTCAGCATAAAAAGCAGTGATGTCTTTAAGTTGTTCATATGTGTAGGAACTGACTAGATCATAGGCTGTTATTCCGTAGTTATTGCTCTGAATATCCTTACTCGTTTATAGCAGTTGGTAGTTTCCTGGATACTTTTTCCCCAATGCGCAGCAGAAAGAACATTTGTAGAAATACAGTATAGTTTTTAGTCCTGCTTTACCATGTTCTTCACTGCATGTCCTGTCTTCCTTTGCTGCAGCAACTGCAAGGATGATCTAAACGGTAGTTCTGCTAAGTGAAGAAGTGCATAATTAGCAATTAATTCCAGTGTGTTGATACTGTTGTGGGTTTTTTTGTGTTTTGTTTTGATACCGAGAGGTCATCTTATGTAATTCTGATACTAGAATGCTGCCCCTGAACTTTGTCTTCATGGAAATTGGAAGATTTCGTATTGTTTTCCAAAATGACACCATCACCACCACTGCCTGCCCCCAACCTCAAAAAAAAAAAAAAGAAAAGAAAAGAAAATCCTTTCTGCAAGTAACAAGCCCCATAGGTCTGATTCTTAGGCAATGTAAGCTAAAGGAACAGGCATGCAATATTAATTGAAGAAATACAGTTTTGGTAAGCAAGATAAGTTTTTCTGTTTTCTGGCAGGAAAAGGAGTAGTAATTTAATCAGAAATGTTTGCTGATCAGTGCAAGAATAGGGAAATTTTTCACTCATAAAATGAGCCCCATGAAACGAAGTGAAGTACCTATGTAGAATCACAGGATGAAAAGCAAAACAGTGTGGTATTACACTCTTAATTGCAAGGGACTGTAAGTTTTTTGTCAGCTATTTTATCTATCTGAAGATGAGATCATCAGTAAAGCAAACAAACAAACAAACAAAATTGCTGTATGAATGAATCAGGTCTCATGGGCAGTACCTGGTAAATGTCAAGAACTGGTCTCACGGCCTCTCATCCAAGAGTTCCTGAGCTGCTGCAGTAGGTTTGTGGCCACAAGCAGTGCAACATATTTTTCCTGTAGTAGTGAAGTACGTTTTTCATAAATTACTAGCCAGGCAGATGGAGTGTGAGATCACTGTTAATACCATCTTGATTAGGTTGGCAGGGACTTAAAGATATGTCTTTACAGTCCTATCTTCATGTAATCTTTGTAGCTATCTGTAAAGTGAGAGTGTGGTCTCAGTCTACTTTTTGTTCTCCAAATGATAGACATCTTTGGCTCTTGCTTATGGCTTGTTATTTAAGCAGAAAAGGCCAAGGCTGTGGTATTATTTTTGTACTACTGTTGGAGTTGAACACTGGAAAGTTAGCACAGCTCTGCTTTGTATGATACTTGTTCTGTAGTTTAAAACTTTTATATCCAGCTCTGTCAAGCTAGTTACTTCCATCATATGGATATTTTCCCACCAGCGTCCACTGGCTTCCACTCCTGTGACACCAGCTTTACTTTTGCAAAAGACTCTTTCCCAGGCATACTATCATTTTCCCTAGAGTGGCTCCCTGATTTCTTCCAAGATAACTTTAAAGTCCCACACCTGAGCAACTCTCTCTCCCTGGTCTTGTGTCATCGGCGTACTCCATCGGGAATGACAGGAACGCTGGGGAGAGTGAAGTTATTTTACATACTGCTAACAGTGCTTCCAGTGCTAACTGTCTTTGTTAATAGAGCCTTTCTCATTGGGTGGTGTTTTGTCATAGGATGGAGTGCTCAGAGGCCACCCCTTTTCCTTGGGGTGATCTGGGAGGAAATGTGGGGGGAAGGCATTGGGAAGCGGGTGTGCAAACAGGTGGACGCTTTACATAGAGAGGAAGAGCCTGAGGCAGCTTGCACTCGCATACATCAGCCCATTGCCAGCTCCCAAAATGCAGAACCACGTGGGCCTGAAATGGAGGTGAGGGACCTCTCTTGCTTGGAGCATAAGTATGTCCCTGAAGGCGAAACAGCCCGAAGAGTATGACAGAGCGGGGCTGGATGGAGCTGAGCCCCGAGGAAGGATACAGGACTGGCCCCTTGGTGTCCTGGACAGGGGCTTCGCTTTGCTCCCCTGCCTTCGGGCACGTGGGAAAGGCGGCAGTGAGCACCCCGCTCTGCATCTGCAAAGCTGCCGCGAGGCTGCCGGGGTGAACAGATCACCTGGATCTGGTGACACTGGATAGTGTGTAGCAATCACTCTGGTCTCTTTCCTGTGGAGCCAGCTTATTTTACACCAAACAGAGCCGCCTTTTTTTAACCTGGGAGTAGAAAGAGCTGTGTATTCCAAGTATGCCTTTACTTCCTTAATGCTCATGCCCTGACACGTATACTCACAAAAAGTTGTGCCATGGTATCTTAACCATACGCTTAAAGATAAATGAAGGCCGTGTAATTACATTGGTGGGAAATTCATTGTGGAAACTTAAACTTGGTTGATACTGGTTTTCAGAGCTAAATTCAGAAGTGTGAGCTTACTTGAATTGGCTGGTTCAAAATCAGTTCAGCTCTTTTCAGGTAGAGAGAAGCAGTTGCAAGTAATCAAGCTATTGTAGCTTAAAGAGATACTCTTGATTGACTGAGTCACGGTAACTGAGTGGGTGTGCATTCCTAGCCCACTTCAACTGCAAAATAAAATATGTTAATGTAAATTGCTTTTGCTTAGGCATTTATGCAGTCAGAACCAGTTTAAAAATAATTTGGGTTCGATTGATATAACTTCTGTGTACAGGCAGAGGCCTGAAAAAAATGTCCTGGCTTTTAAAACTCCATTATGCTTCTTTGGAACAAAACTAGTACTCTGGGTAACAGGATGTATACCCTCAGTGCCCCCCCCCCCCCAATCAACATGGCCTCACAATGCTGTTTTTAACTGGTTCAGTGTTGCATAAGTAGAATCAGCGTTGCTTTGTGTAAACCACTGTGGTCTTTGATCATCGTCATTATTAGGGAAAACAGAGTGGGGAAGAATTCTACTTCAGTTCTACTTAAGGAGCATTTGTGGCTTTACAGATAAGAAAATACTTCTCACATATGCAATGAGTATATAGGTAATCACATAGCACATTTGGGATGAGGTATCTCTAAGAATTGGCCCTCTGCCTTCATTTTGATCTTTACATGGGGAATAATTGGGAAGAGCTGTATCCTTTCACAGTAGCCTTTGAGCTTTGGCCAAAAATGATGTCACCTGGAATTTCTTTCCTATCTTGAAAGATGGTGCTTTCTAAGCACTCTGTGGTACAGCTACCCTTTTCTTGTCTTTGAAAAGAAAAAGCAAATTTTAGTTATTGTGAGAAGGTAACCTTTTATAACCTTTCCTTTATTTTATTTTTTTTTTTCTCTGCAGAAATGATTATCGATGAACCTTGACTATTCTAAACGGAGAAGCTGTGCTACTTTTTCCTAGTCTTAATCTTTCAGTGGGCCAGAGACAAGGTTTTATTATTTTTGGGATTTGAAAATCTTCAAAATCTGAAAATTGAAAGGTTTCAGGGGAGTGATGTTAGGGCTATAAAGAATTCTGAAGACACTCTCTAAATAAATGGGTGGGAAAATAATATATGTATGTTTTAAGTGAGATTAAATTATGCATCAAAATACTTTGGCATTAGACATGACCTTGTGTGCAATTCCACAATTAACTTTTCAGTGAGATTTAAGTTTAAAGTCCCAGTTTTTTAAATTGTCACAACACTGGATGTCATGGACCCAGAGATAACATGTAACTGTAGATACTTACAATTACAATATAGATTTAATTCTAAAATAATAATGATGCAATTAAATAAATAATGTTCGTTCAACACTGAAAATACTTGTGGGGATAAAAAGGCAATGTATGTGCAATGTACTGCATATGCAAATACATCTATGGAAATTCGAACCCAAATCTAATGTTTATAACCAATATTACTGTCTGTGTTGGATGGGGAAATGTTTAGCTTTCTGGAAAACTGGACCAGTAATTTTCTTTGGGAGGCTTTCATATTACTTTATGAATGGTTTCTAGGTGGTATAGTTAGTATTCTGTCATTTGATTTAGGAGTTTGGATTCAGTTGTTGGCTTGGGTCATGAATGAAAATGAGTTCCTTGGTCTCATCCTTCCATTTTAATGGACAGTGCTTTCTCAGACACCAGTATAGCATACTGTAATTTCCAATTATCTCTAAATAGGGCCTGGTATGAGCATGGCAGGTCAAAGTTTATAGCCAGGTCTGTAAGTTTTTATGCTAGTGTGATACACCCAGTTGCATAAATAAAATTGGGGTATTTGCATGAAAGACAGAGAAGGATGTATAATTTTACTGTCTTCCATGAAAACAAACTAAACCCCAGGCAAAACCCAACAATAACATGCAGAAATCTCCTATTTTCATTCTCCCTCTTTGCATGAAGGGGCAAATGGCAAACTAATTGTAATGACAGAAAAACATGGATGCTACTTCAGTACTTTTGGGAGTATTGGAAATAAAAGTCTTTCCAGCATGATGGATGGACCCTTTTCAGCTTCAAGGAATATAATTAAGTTTTTTGTGTTTATTATGCACTCATATATGTTGTTGTATCATCAAAGCACATGTAAGTACTTGTCATGAGCCAGGCCCCACAGAAGTGGGATTTCAACCCATACAGAACAAAAAGTCATTCCCTGCTCCAAAATACTAAAATTCCAAATATAAAACAAGGGACAGCAGATGGATGCAAACAGATGGGGGGAGTATGATAAAACAATGAGACAGTATTAGCCTGTAGTACAGGCAGTGGTCTCAGCACATCAACAACTAATCCATTGTCAAGGTTAGATTTTTACTTTCTTCTCCCTTCTTTTCTCTCTCCTTCCTTCCCTCCCCCCTGTTTTTTAAGACATGGTGAAGGGGAGTTTTAAGGAGGATTTAAAAGAGCACCACTATGGCAAACAGAAAGAAATTAAAAATACTTTTGAGAAATGGTCCTGAAATTGAACAGTAGAAGGATGGCTGGCATTTTGACACTGAATAAAGAGTGATACCAAGGATGAGGGCAGGCTGTGGGGACAGACCATGTTGAAAAGCTACCTGTATTTGGTGTGATAGAGCTGGGTAAGAAATGAGGAATGCAAAGAGGAGAGTGATAAGATCAAAGGGAAAATGGAGAAAAATTATCTGTTCGACAGTTTTGGGGATGACATTTTTAGTGGAAAACTGCATTTGTTGGGACCAAAGAAGGGTTTTTAAACTGTCATACTCCCCATAGATAAAATGTAGTGAGAAAGGACAGAGCCTTTTGGAAAGCCTCAGGAAAGCAGGTTTCCTCTAGGAAGTAGGTAAACTAGTGGGAGAGTCAAGAGAGGACCAAGGTAAGGTTGTTTGTGGGGGTGTGTGTATACACATATATTTGTACATACATGTAAAAGCCATGGCTTTTCATATGTACATGAGCAAAAGCACATATACCTGCCTCAATATTATGAAAATGGTGTATTAGTTCTGCTACTTGTCTACTACTTGTCTAACAAAAAAGGTCATCAGAGAAAAGTGTGGAATTGGAGTGCAGAGTAGGAGTAACGGAAAAAGGTATTTGTAAGCAGTGTGTTCATTAAATCAAGTTTCAACGTGAGAAAGAAAAAAAAAAGGGAGTAGCAACTGATTAAGCAAAGATTGGGATAAAAGTGTTTATCTTGTGAAGAAAAGACCAAGAGAAGAATAAGAAATCAAGGTTAAATTGTAATACAAACAGATAGATACATAGGTAGATATCGGTATCTGTATATAGATAACAATGTATATATTTAAAAGTGCATATATCCTAAACAGTGCAAGCAGTGATTTGATACTATTTCTTTTATATCATATGATAATCACAGGAAATTATCTTTTGTGCTAAAACTCAGACTGTATTAGAAATAATTTCTCAAATATGCAACCTTCTGTTCATTTTTTAGTGCAATTTTTTTATGGCTGCTTGTATGTTTAGTATTCTTGTCTAGCCATATCAACAAATTCAGCTGAAGTTGAAAGCTTCTATATATGAAATAATAAAATGGTATTCGTGTTCTTTCTATTTTTTATGCTGAATGAATGTATTTAGGTAAAAAACACTGGTGATTATAGGGTTAAAGTTATAGAATTCAAACTTTAAACTTTTTAATAAAATCTGAACAGATGATCTGTGCTTTTTTTTTTTGGAACTGGCAGGTTTCAGGCCCTCTAATTGGCTTCCCAGCTTTGCAGAGTAATTACAGCTTCAAGCAAACTTTGTCATCTGTGGTTCAGAATGGTGTAAAGTAAACAGAACGTTTTGAAATACAGTTTGTAGTTAGAGTTGCTCAGGAGAGTTTAACTAGCATAACTACTTAATTTAGATAGTAGCAGTTATTTGAAAAAGATAGTCTAACATTTTAGAATTGTCAGGTTGTTTGTGGATATGGAGATGAAAGTTAACCTCTCGTATATACCTGACTTTTTTTTGTTGTTTTAAAAAGAGAAGTTCTATACTTGAGAAACATCCGTTGCATTTCTTTATACTGGTTTTATTTCATTTTTTTTCCATTTTCTGTATAGATCCAAAAATGGCCAAATGAGTGCTACAGACTTGTTGGAACAGAGTTGTCAGTTTCTGTTACTGATTTTCATATTCTGCTGCTTCGAACAAGTGTTCTCCCCCAAGGTTTTTCATCCCCTCTAATATTAAAGGGGAAAATTCTCATGACTGATGTTTAATCCCAGCAAGACAGAAAGCTTTAGGATTAAAATGTGTAATTCCAAGTTGTAGATGGCTAGCATACAAGAACACAAAGTTGAGTCTGTCTGTTTACTGGCTTACTCATCTTTTTAAATGATAATTTAGACTTCCAACTGTTTTGAGTTGAGATTCAGCCCTTTAATTACATATGTTTATGTATAGTAGCAAACTTGAAGACATTATGGTAGAGTGTTCTCTACTCTTGGTAATGACCCAACTATCACTCGAGCATTTGGAGCCAGCTCTCAGTAGCCAGTTTCACTCATTCTTATGTGATTTTGTAGTTTCCAAACTATTCTCTCTGTCTAAAACTACTATGGTTTTTCCAGCAATTAGTAGAAAAATATTTTGGTAATTAGCAGTAACTGTGTATTACAGCACTTATTCATCTTAATAGATCCCCCCCCCCCGCCCCCCCAGCTGTAGGTGAAAGGCACTTACAAACAAGTTTTTATTCATGTTGCAGTCATGACAGGAATGTTGTTTATCCCATACATTTGTGTACAGCAGCGCATGAAGCCTGTGGGTGTACTAAGTATCAGCGGACTTCAGTTACTTTTATCTACTTGAGAAGGATGGGTAGCACACCACTTTTAGAAATACATTGGTCCTCCACTTCTTTCTGAAACTCTTTTTGCTTCAGAAGGGAAGGATACAAACATACTCAATTTTAATCTTCCACAAGGAAATTAAATCTTTAGCCACTTTTAACAGAATACGAAAAAAGCGCATTAAGTTTTGCTAGATTTTATTTTTCAATAGCATTCTTCAGTGATAGTGAAATGGCATTTTTGGTTTTTTTATGTTTTCAGTGCCATTTTCAATTGCTAAGGTATTTTTTAGTACCTTTAATTGATTTAGTTAATTATCTGTAATGAAATCGTAGAGAGTAAATACTCTTTGGTAGTTACAGAGCTTAGTATATACATCCATATGTTTTGTTCTTGTTAATAATGCGCATCATCACTTTGAGGACTGTCTGAAAAAATTAATATAGATAGTACCGATAATATGTCTATATATTAGATACAGATTTACATAATGTACATACTAATATGTAATACAAAATTTATTACACTATATATATAGTATACTATCTATATAGGTAAAGACTATTATAGATAGCATTTGGACATAGACAGGCTTAATTTTGTTTCAATTTTTGTGTGCTTGAGTTGGCAAACTTAAATTAATGCCATTTTAATGTATGCATTTTTGTATGCATTTGCAATCAGAAAATGAATGGTGAAATTAAAAGTCTTCTGCTCCATTACAGGCACTGGAGAGAATGTGCTTTTTGACTGGTACAGACTTTTCTGCAGACTTGACTCTCTACCTTTTTGCCATCAGATTATCCTAACACAGTCACCTCACTTTTCTGTCACTGGCAGCTTCTTTTACCTCCATTCTCCGAAACTACCTACTCTAGTTTAGCTATACTCGAGCTATCTCCAAGTTTTTCTTTCTCACACAGGTTCCAGTCTTTTTCCTGTCCGATTTCAACTCTTCTCCCTTTATACCCTAGTCTTTTTTTCCCCAACATGTCTTCTGTAAATAATTTGTTGTATGCCATCTTTCTGTATTGGATTTTGCCTCGATGAGATAGTTGCTATTTCATATTGTATAAGGAATAGGATGAGGTACTATGAATATAGGAGAAAGCTCTCTATTGAGCAGGTGTAGAGGCGGGAGATAGCTGTAGCCTCTGGATTGTACTCAATGCATAGATTTTCAATGACTTTATGCTTTAGTAATTGTTATTGTAATTTTTTTACCCTCCTCCCACTGTACTGTTATCCCTCCCACATGTAGCGTGGCCAGATGCCTTACATTTTCACAGGAATACTAAGAGGATATCGAAGGTCTTGGTTTGCCAAGTTTTAAGTCTCGTCTCCAGAAGTAGTATTTTCCAGCAGTGTGCAGCTTTAGGCATACACCCAGCAAAGAAAATTTCAGCCTACATGATTGAAGTGTGATAGGATTAAAGATGAGATGATGGTTTCGTCAGGAGTAAGATAAGATAATCTTAGAGCAGACAATGCTTCTAGTCTCCTCTGTTAGGAAGGTAGCCCAACACCTTCCTTAGAGCTACAGCTGAGGAAGTTAAGAAAACAAAATAGCCTGTTAAACCTAGCCTCACCGTCATTATGATCATAACTTGGACTTCAACCATATCCCTGAAGATGGGGGTTTCTTTGATCTCATAAGTAATATTTGCATCCAGCTACAAGCCTGGTTAAGTATTCTAAGCAGCTCTACTTCATCGTGCTACCCAAGTTCCTGTCATCTGCTTCTGTCCTCCTTGTTTCTCTTCTAGATTTTCTGTTAAACTCCCTCGTCCTGTGTCCATCCTGCTGTAGCTCTTTCCTCTAAATGATGAGGATGGCTCTCATCCCATCCAAGACCTAGCTGAGTTTATAAAAGCAGTGGGGTTGGATTACTGTTTCTCTTTTGAGTCTCCACAGTGTATGCAAGTTTGTTAAATGTAATGTCATCTCCTTGACCAGAACAGCCTGACTTACATATTCACCATACATCTATAAATTATTATGTAAGTTTGTGCATCAAGGAGTACACACCTGCATAGTGCAATAATTACTTTATTCCTCTTTCATTTTTTATACACGTGTCTGTCAAGCTTTTGAGGTGTTCTGCTAAGCTGCAGAGAAAAATCCTATCAACAGACATACCCACTTCCACTCTTTACTTTTTCAAGTAAAAAAATTGCAGTATGCATAAAAGTTCTTAAATCAAGGCATCCTCACAAAGATACCCATAATATCAGTTCTTTCATGCCTATATTAAGGATGGTTCAGTACAAGTAAGTCTGCTGATACTTGCTGTGGCTTTATATTATGGAAACAGAGTCCATTTCTTAGATAATTGTGTCCCAAATTGTTTAGGTGTTCAGGCATACAAATCAATGCCTTGAACTAAGGCTTTAAGCTCGTTATGAGCTATCAATATTAAAGAGAGTTGCTTTAATGTATTTTCAGTACGCAGCTGCATTTCAGGAGGTCAGCTATTGAGTGTGCATCTTGTACAATTAATACCAGCAACAAAGGTGTAAGAGAGAAAGCAAAAGCAGGGTAGAGGGTACTTACGTATGTTGGATGTTTAGAAATTTGCTGCGTCTGGTGCAGTTCCTTGGAGAATATTTAAAATGCATTCCTGTAAAATTGGAGATGATGGTTGAGGTTTCAGGACCCTGAATTTGGGGGGGGGGGGGGAGTCAAGCCAATGTAATTTATTTCTGTAAAAGAACAGCATGCCATGTGAAGTGGTACATGTCATATAACATGACTTCTGTAAAGTGTTGACATTAACTGGAATAAATAAAATGTAATTCACCAAGAATAAGTGCAAGGTTTTATGCTAAAGAATAGTCAACTACATCAGTAAAAGGTGGGGTTCAACTGGTAGGTGGTACCTCTACCAAAAGGAAGCTACAGCGGATTGTAAGTGAACAGGAATTCTGTTGCTATATTCATTATTGATTGATTTGTGAACCTGATGAATAATTTTAGATCACACATTTGATCTGGATCAGCTTTGAACAAGTGAGAGCATTCTAGAACATGAGATATGATGTTCATGTCTGTTTTGTGGTAGCTGCAGGAAAACAAATTACACTTTTGACAGAGTAACCTTAACTTCACAAAAATGTTTAAATATATTTGCATGAGTAAAGAGTTCTAGTAGGTCAGTGTTTTGCAGATGTAATGTTTAGTACAGTATGCTATATCATAAAATCTAATACACAGTCTCACTGAACCATTGCCTGAATTACCAGTGCTGTGGTCCTGTGACAAAGGAGTAATAGGCAGTCTACTGTATGCCTAGAATTGTGTGACAAGGAAGATCTTGATCTGTAGGCACAACCTTTGAGGACAGATTGGTTGAACTGATTTAGGCCAGAGAAGATTGCAGAGATGAAATAGTGTTCAAATGTCTAAAAGGGATAGCTGCTGAAAAGACAAAATAATTTAGTCAATAGGGCAAGAAACAATACGCTTAAATGATAGGAACAGTTGCATTAAATGCTAGGAAGAATCTTCCAACTATAAAAATAATTAATTTTCTCATAGTTGGATGGAATAGTTTGCTTACAGAGGTTTTGAAATTACTACTTTTCAGTGATTGTAGAGAGAATTTAAAGAAATACTTATGAGAAATAGCATAGGTAGACCTCATTCTGCACTGGGGCACAAAGGGAACTAGATTTCCTGGGTAGCCCCAGTGGGGGTGTGTGTGGGGTTATTCTATATTTAATAATCAGGCTAGTTTCAACATCTGAGTTTCCTCAGATAGGGTGTTTTACAATAAATCTAATCCTGAAGTGACAGTAGCATGGGTAATTGTGGCATGGTTACCATTGAAGGGAAAATGTCATATTCCTCCTGCCAGGTACAGATGGAAAAATGTGCCTGTGGCTACTGCTGTTACCTTGGCATACTAGAGCAATCCGGGATCTCATACTCTTCTTACCCTCATAACACAGACCTAGTTTGCAAATGGAGATCGCTCTTTGTATGTGGGCAACAAGTTCCATCAATTCCTCTGACTGCTTTCTTCACCTTATGATTATTACCTGCTACTTTTTGTTGAAGCCCATGGTTATATTGCCATTCTGTATTTCCTTATACGTGCTGGATACATGCTGGGTGGGTATATATAAGCTATATGTATTTTTATCTAAGTAATTTTGTTTGCTTGTCACCCATTAACTGCCAATGTATAAAAGAGGCAATGTCATGTATTTCTCTAGAATGTCAACTAATGAAAACAGAGCGACCAAAGCCAAACACATTCATTATCAGATGTCTTCAGTGGACCACTGTCATAGAGAGGACGTTCCATGTAGACACTCCGGAGGAACGGTGAGGGTTTTATTTTTGTTTTGCCTTCTGTGTTCTTTATGCAGAAGCCTTGGCACAGTCTCTGCTGGGACTGCACAACAATCAGCACTTGGAACTGTGACATTCTGAGCACATCTGAACAGTTATTTGAAGAATTTATAAGTCCGCTTCTGTAAAATATTATCTGAGCTCATAGCTAGTGTAAGAGTTGCCTGTGAGTAGGTGGGGTGAGTGTGTTGAAATAAGCCAAAACTATGTCATGATATGTCTCTGAAGTGTTAAACTTTCAACAATGGAAGCGTGCATTGAAGTATTTTCCAGCCTTGCTGTCTTAAATTTTCCTTTTACTCATCCTAATATGCTCCTTTTTTTGGCACAGAAAGCAGTATGTTTGTTATAATTTGTTTGCTTATTAGTTTTTCTTGTTTCAGTAAATATAGACAAACCCTTAAGAATTAACTTTTTTGATGCATCAAAAGCAGGTAGGAGATATGGGATTGTATACCTTGCTGAAATGTTTTAGACTATGTCTCTGGTTAGATGCACTGAGTCTTCCCACTGTGGGCATCTGTCCTGTTGAGACTAATACTATGATTTGGCTTTATTCATATTGTTTTTATCAATAAATAACCAACGACTTTGCTTTTTCTGTTGTTTCTCCTTCATTAGTATATTCACTTAGAATTTTTTAAATTCTGCCTTGGTACTGTTTCTCCACCCTATCTTTCTTCTGTGTATGTGGTGTAGTACCTCCCACTGCATTCAGTAATACCACCAGACTCCTCCCATATCCCTTGCTGGCTGAGCAAAAAGCAGCAGGTACTGCCCTTGGTGTGGGGCTACGGCATGCTGATGGGCCGGCTGGTGGATTTGTGCTGGTTAGCCAGCACACAGAATAGCCATGGGCTCAGCTGCCCCTGCTTGTCCCTCCACAGAAACCCTCATCTGGGCCTGCCCCTCTGTGCAGCCGCTGGTTTTTATGATGCTTGTAGGAATTTAATTATCTTTGAGGGCCTCCTTCTCAGGGGAATTTGAAATTAGCCAACATGTTGAGTTTTAAGAGGAGACAGACAAGGAGGTGAACACAGGGCATGGTTTAATAAATCTTGTTTATTTTCTGTGAAAATGTCTTGCAGAGAGGGGGAATACCAAAAAGTCTCTTAAAATAGCAAGTTATTGTCAGATAGTATTGGATAGGAGATGACATTCTGTGCTCTGAGCTGCATTAGACCTGGACCATGTGCTTTCAAGTTTTCACTATAAAAATATTCACAAAATCAGGCACTGGTAATTCTTGAAATTAACTGTGCAGTGATCCTTTTTGATGCTGGTCAACTTCACTGCCTTTAACATAATGCAGAATTTGGAAGGAAATTGAAGTGATTATATGAGTCTTCTGCTGTGTAACATGAGAATTAAACATTGAAGCAATGTAGCATGTGAAAAACATTATAAACCATTTATTTGGATGTATTTTATGAGTTTCTAATAGGGGTGTTGGCTTGTTCATGATAGGGAAGAATGGACAGAAGCAATCCAGGCTGTAGCAGACAGACTTCAGAGGCAAGAAGAGGAGAGGATGAACTGTAGTCCAACTTCACAGATAGACAATATAGGAGAAGAAGAGATGGATGCTTCAACAACCCATCATAAAAGAAAGGTAATGACGTTAAAAAATAACTGACAAGACTAATATGTAAATAACTTTTGTAGAATGGTCTAGTTGGGTAAAACAATATACAGGGAATAGTATTTCTACATAAATTTCAGTGTATTACAAGCATAGAAGTACTTGTTTTATTTCAATAAAGCTGAACTGCTCTAGTTTTATTTATTTGTTATGCTATCTGATACAGCACTTTTGAAAAACAAAGTTTAACTGTTCAGGCACATGTTAACATTCTGCTTATTGTTTGAATATTATTTTAATCTTTTCCTTTTTGTTTGTTTACTCTTCTAGAAGTATGGTAATAAAATATTTTCTTTAGACAAGTAGATTTGCCCCTTTTCTCATGCAAATAATACCCAGTACAAATTAGATAATTTGCATGAGAAAGACTAGCAGGATCTGGCTTTTAATGACCTTGTTTTTTGCTATCTGGGAAAATAACTCTGCTTTAGTTTTCAATGAAGTAAGAGAATACAATGTTTTATTTTTTTTGCAGTTCTTCACAGCTTTTGGTGTAAGTAGAAGTATGTACATGGTTGGCTGTAACATACTTGTATCTCCAAAGTCAACAGGACAAACACACAACTAAGTGCATGTTTTAAAGATTCAGTGCCACACAAAAATTTGCTTATTATTTTGTGTTTCCATTTTGTCCTGTGTTTCTGTAAGTACGGACTACTCTTGAAGAATGGATCATTCAAACAGTTGTCTTTCATTTACTATACAGCATTGACATGGCTCAAGAAATGCATTGAAATTGCATGAGAAGTAATAACCTGTTTCTATAGGACTGGCTTCATTCTTTCTAGCTTGGAAGTGAAACCTGTAGAAAACTAAGTGGAAGTCTGCTGACAGAGCAAAATAGTCTTAGAGCTAATGTAACTGAATGCCTTTGAATGGTGAACAATGAAAAGAAATAGTGAACTTGTGCCTTTACTGATAGAGCATGTTTTGTTCATTGCACTATATGAAACAACAATCATAGAAGAATCAGTGCCTGAAAACTATACCCTTATGATTATAACAAAGGTGTCATAGGAAATCTCAGTTCTACCATGTCCTAACTTTTAAGAACTTGAGTGTGCAGTGCAAACATAGCTTATAGCTCTTCCATGTTGTTTCATTGTATGCAATTTTCTAACCTTTTTCCGCTATAGCAAAAGGTAAAACCTCATTATATACAGCTGTAACAATACTCTCATCATACATTGTCAGGTTGACATTGAACTTTTAGCTTTGCAGCATCAGTGTTTAATGATTGTGCTCCAGGGTAAAATATGATAAGTAACAGCAAGACAGAGGCAGCATTCGAGATGTGTCAGTCTTTCTGAAAGGCAGCACGATTATGTGGAAGGGATTTGGATTTGCTCTATTAAAGAACTGAGCACTATTCCAAGCCCGTGTATCCTCTTAGTGGAGTACAAAACCACTGCATAACAACAAGCGTTTTCAAGGTGTCAAAATTAATGCTGTCTAATATAAGTAGTTTAACTGGAATGTATGCTTTCCTTGTTCACAGTGCAGTGCATTTTCCCATACCACAAAAGGGGTTGTGGGAACAGGAGGAGTAGGAAGATCAGTTTTGTTTCTGTCTTGCCGCTTATGCTTTAAAAAAATGCTGAAATAAGATGCCGGGACAGTGCATGTGCAGTGCTGCAGAATATTTAATGACTTTGGCAACAAGCCAAAAGCAAACTCTACAAAACAAAGGTGAAATGAAAAACGGTGATATTCAACACCTAATAATAGAGCAGAATGGAGTTTTTGTAGCCAGTGAAGAGCATACTAATGACCGTAAGGATTTTTTTTTTTTTTTTCCGCAACTTAAAATCCCACTGCAGATTTCTGACTGTTGGAAGACTTTAGCAAAAGGTTCTCAGAAGGTTTTGGAATTAAAAATGTTAAGTGACTATAATGACGGGGAGTTGTCACTCCCTCTGTGTTACTGAAATTGGGAAAATACATTTTTTTAGAACTGTTTCTGTTTTGTAGAAATGTTTCTGAAAAGCTTCTCTTTAAGCTTTTGTAGTTGTTAATATAATCATAACCATTTCAGTTATAATGACTTAATGCATTTTTATTGCATATTTTTGGTATTGGATTTCTTTTCATTTCAGGGATTTTTTGCACAATGTGTCCTACAGGCTTGTTTTGTCACCTGATTTTACATCTAAGCCCAGTGAATTTTGCTTGTGCATGCGCCAGATGGTATACATATGAGTAGAAGAGCATAATCAGATTAAGAAATGAGAGAGAAGAGTGGGCCTGTTCTTCTCTAAAAAGGTAGCAAAAGGTTTACGAAGAAAACAGTCTTTAGGATGTGGAACTTGATTTGAACAGACATGACAGCAATGTCCCCGGCCAGATTAACTGGAAGAACCAAAAGCACTTTTTTTTTCCCCAATTATTTTTAATGGTGTCAATGTGCCACTTAAGTTTTACAGTAATAGCATCACTAAAATTTGGAACACTAGAAATTCTTAGCAAACTGCTTTTATTTCTTGCTGTACTATTCCTTGTAAGTAGAGTTTCTTCCTGATGAAGTTAGATGAAAACTCCAAGTAGTATAATCTTTGTGCAAATCAGGAATTTAAAAAAATTATTTCCTTGTAGGAATTTTCAACTCCTGTAGTAAGGTGTATTTTTTTTAACAGATCATCCACAGGGGAGTAAATAGGCTTTACAGAAGGCTAAACATTATATGGTTCTTTTGGTGATGCAGTTTCCTGTAACTTCATTGCTTTTCCTTTGTTTACAAATCTGTTTTCCAGGGTGCAGGATGAGTAAAGAATAGATTTTTCAGAGGAAACCAAAAGTAATGTAATGAGGAAAAAGATTCAATCCTCAGAGTTCAGTAGGAATGAAAAAGGTGGGGAAATCATCAAGGAGAAAGAATCCAATCTTATGGGAGCCTCCAAACTTGCTTACCAACATCCCTCAGGTTTAGGAAGTATTTCCATTTTTCCACCAGTTTTCAGTACACCCTTAGCTATGGCATCTGTGTTTTTATCTCCCAAGGTCTTGTGTTCTTTGGCAGACTTTATGAGTTACCCTGCACTGTGTATCATCTCTAAACCTTCTGCTGAGCTTCTGAAGAATGAGAGCATCGGGAGACTTTATTCTTAGAACTAGCACTACTGCCATAACCTGCTGTTAAGCCACAGCTCAAAATCTTGCAAACCTATTACCTTGCATTTATAAATATACATATAATTTTTAACTTGTTTTCACTGAGCTTGCAGCTAGATTCATGACTGCTTTGATGAACATTATGCAAGAAAATTTTGGGCGAGTGAGTCTTTTGGTTTGACTGGCTTGCTGCCCTTAGCATGAAACCCATGTCTGTGATCAGTCGAGCAAAGATCCTCCTCCTGTGTGTGGTCAAAGGGCTGCTTTTCTGAGCTGGTTTTATTCAGACTCTGATGGTCCTTCTCTTAAGTCCAGCCTCTCAAAGAAGATCAGAAGTATGGGAAAAAGTTACCCCTTTGAGGCTGCTTATGATCCTGTAAATTTTTGACTGTTAGAAGTGATAAGTTGTTGTAGTCACTAACTTAGTATTCTTTATCAGTAAAGCTGTTAGCCATTCTTTGTCGGGGAACACGATAGCTTATGACTGAAGATACAGAGGATTCTGCCCTGAATTACTCATCTTCCACCTGAAGTGTGTTTTGAATGCATTTTGGATTTTTCCTGTGTTTTTGTCAATTTTCACTGCTTTAGCACAAAGGCAGTTGTTTTTGCTTGATGGTTATATAGAAATATTGAAGTAGATAACCTGACTTTCCAAAGTACTGACTGTGATATTTGAAAAGACTTACCTTTAGTTGATTAAGTACTAGTACCCACATAGTGTTTGGACACAACTTTACATACTACCTCATGCATCACTAATTGTAACACATTATACTAGCTTTTGGAAAAGTTGACCATTTAAGGATTTGTCTGTGGTCATAAACTTTAACTTTACACTCACTTGTGTAAAGTGAGTTTGCTTTAGGTAAAAAGTATACTGAGCCTTAGAAATCTGTTACTCATATTTCTTACTGCGATAAATGCAGTTTTGTTCTTCCTGATGTGAGGTGGTTTTGGCAGCAAAACAAAATCTGTCACTGCAAAATATTTAAGTAAGTTTACATGTGAGCAAAGAATGGAATTCACCAAGGATAGTTTGCTTAGAAGCTACCAATCAACCATGACATGGGAAAAAGATTTAATTCCTGCTGATATAGCTAGAAAATTGATAGATGGAAAGCATCTTCTCTTTAATAAAGCTTTGAAATATCCGGCTATCCAGGTGTTACCTAAAGTAGTCTGTTGGAGACCTTTTGCAGCTTTTAAGTTGCAGGCTGAACACAAAAGCTAAGGAAAGCTAAGGAATTACGGCATTAAAGTGGTTGATGGAACTTCAGTTCTGCCCCTTATGTGAGCAGATTTCAAACTGACTCTGAGCAATTGTATAAATTATTTTCACAGTTTGTCGACAGCAACTTCAGAACCACAGTAATATTATTGTGCACCTGAGTTTAAAGGAATAAATAATTTCAGAAGGAAATTTTGCCTTTTATTCTTTCTCACAAGAGAGAATATATTTTGCCTCCACTATTTGTGATTGCACACCAGGGATATGCCCAATAGCTCTATACTTGGAATGTGTGTGAGATATGTAGGTGCTGTTAGAGGTGTTTCTGGTAGAGAGATAAGGAAGTACTAATCCATTGTGGAAGACACAAGTAGAAGTTTATCTGTAATGCCAGTATTCAAGAAAACTGCCTGAGGCTGCAACTAGTGATAGAGAGAGACACTAGGAAGATGAAAGATAAGGCACAATCTTTTCTTTTCCTCACATGTAAACAGGATTAAGTATATTTAATTTAGCAAAACTGAGACTCAGAGTATAATTACTCTTTATAAATGTTTGAGTTGTATTATTCGCAAAGGAAGGAAGGTACTTGATACTGCAGGAGGAAGGAATTGATACTGCAGGACAGTACAGTAACAAGAAAAGGTGAGCGTGTTGTCTTTCAGAGCTTTTAACTGCTTTCCTCAAGGTTCCTGGGTGCCTTAATGGTCTGTGTGTGGTTATGTGGTGCTGCAACCAAGCCAGTAACACAGCACGCTGAAAGATGTGCTGTGGAAACACAGTGGAAGCCAATGATGGCCCTGAGTTGGCCAGAGAAACCCTGCTGTCAATTCAAGGTGACCCTGTGCATTCACTGCATTCTCAGAATTGTGCTGTTTTTAACATCCTCACCTTTGCATCTAATGCATAGACCATAGGTTTGATGCTTCTGAACAGGCTGTGAAATGAACTTGCAGAACTAAGATGATCATTGACTCAAGCTCTGTGCTCATGAAAGTGGCTAAACTGCTTATCTGGTCATATTCTTTCTGTGTGTGACACTCCAGTTGAGCTGATAAACCTACTAGACTCTAACTGTCTGTTGCTAGAACCAGCTCTTGGATGTGCTACGTTTAACCTGCAAAACTAGGGCGATACTAGATGCTTGAACAGTCACTATAAGGGAGTCACGTGAAAGGGGAAAACTTGCCACCTCTTGCTTTTCAGAGCCAGACTGATTAATGTAAAAACCACGTAACTGTAATCTGTACTCAAACTTTTAAAAGTTCACCTCTACTGCAAAGACTGTTGTAGAGTCTCATTGGTATAATATTGTAGTAAGGATCATGTGTGTTTCAGAAAAGCCATCAATGCAGTGGTTGGTGTTACACAAAACCTACTGATACACCATGTTCTTGTGTCCCTTGTAGCACAGGAGTTTAGGAGCTTTCTTAGATGTGGAGAACTCATGAAATGCTGCTATAGGCTAAGACTTTGCTCTGTGTGTGCTTTGTGAAAACAAGTATGTGTGTGTGTAGGATACTGTGCAGTACTTGACTTCAGGGAACTACAATAATACTATCGTACGATATGTTGTAGTGGTTTAAGGATACGGTTAACTACTATGAAATTAATCATAGAAGTGTACCTATTCTTGTAAACTGTTCTTATTATATCGATAACAGCATTTGGTTTTATGTGGACACACTTATGTACATATTGGAACTGGATAGCATAAGTCTTGTTAATCCTTGTTCTTTGCTCCTGACAGACAATGAATGATTTTGACTATTTAAAACTACTGGGCAAAGGCACGTTTGGCAAAGTTATCCTGGTCCGAGAGAAGGCTAGTGGGAAATACTATGCTATGAAGATTTTGAAAAAAGAAGTCATTATTGCAAAGGTAAGGAAGGCTACAGTTTTAATATTGGGTCATTTTTTTTTTTAATGGAATAATCAATATCTAATACATAAGGTGTATTTTTTTTTTATGGTAACTGAGTTTGTTAGAAATATGTGTGTATCTTCAGAAAACACAAATACAAAAAAGTATTTGTACCCATTTTGCATCTCTTTTTCCAGGGCCTTTTAATCTAGAGTGTGCGAAAGCATTGAGAGAGTTCACTGGGCAGGAAGATAGTGCAATCCAAGTTTAAAACAAGAAAAAGTGCATTGTAGTGTATATTACATACTTAAAATTTTTTTTAAGTCAACTGCAGGTTTATTCAGATAAATGCAATTCATTTAATGGGCCTGTGCTCTGTTCTTTCTACGTTAGATAAAATTATTGTGCATAGGGCTAACGATTTCATTTTTTCAGTTTTTGAGGAACAAGAAAAGTCTGAAGCTGATGTCTGAAGAAGTGGCTTAAACTGGCATTGTCCAGTCACTTAAACTTGATTATTTTAGTGTTACTAGATCTTGTGCTTGGTCATAATTTTACTAAGTTTAAATGTGAAGATCATCTGCTCTGAGCTTTATTTCTAGCAATTCTAAAGTTTTGAATCCCACTTGCACAGAATAAGTTGAGAGCAAGAAACCTACATGCTTTTATCACCATGAGACACAATTGAAAATAGTCCCAAGGAAGTTTTTGAGGGATGTGGATCTGACTGAGATTTTTGAATGCTTGAGGCTAACAATACCAGTATTCGTAAAAACTGAATGTGGCTGGGAACTACTGTGGTTAACATTTATTTTAAAATATCCTTCAGGTTTTTCTAATGTTCCTATTGGCCTATGAAAACAAGGTGTGCAGTGTTTTGCAGTCTATCTCTGTGTTCATTTGTCTGTCCGTCACTCACTTTCTAATAACTTTTGAATGTGTTGATCAGTTTTGATTAAATTTAATAGAGGGGTAGAAACCTCAAAGAAAATTATATTTCCTTGAGTTACATTGAAACCAGCCCTGGTGTAGGGGGAGAGACTTAATTTTATGTCTTCAGCAGAGAAGAGACTGACCTGTGAGTTCTTTGTGCCCTTAGCAGCTGTTTTGCATGCACTGGCAGGCTAGTCGGCATGTATATGAGTTGGACTAACAGCAACAGAGTGCCCTTTTCTTCATAATCAGGAGATGCAGAAAGCAAGGAGGGTATCGCTGCTGTGTTCTCCTGATCCTGCATGGGAAGGAGCATCTCGGTGGCCCTCCTTGTAAGACTTTATAAATGGCAGCAATCTCTGTGTGTTGCCCTGTGGGTCCCAGAACGTATCTGGTTGCTCCATGCTGGCGTCCAGTCTCCAGAGTGATATCCTTTCCCAGTGCTCTGCTCAGCTGTGGCACCCAGGGGGTCCTCAAGGGAGTCTTATGTCTGACTGCTGTGAGTTCCTGTTCTGCTGCTGCTGCTCCTTTATACCCTTCCAGCCTTCAGAGCATTTCAGGTGGTTTCTTTGTATCAATAAAATACAAAACACGTTTTTGAATTTTAAGGTTTTTCCTTTTACTTTGCTGGCTGCTACTTTATCACTGAATTTTTAGAAAGGTTAAAACTGATTCTCAGATAACTTTGTCTCCGTTGAGCAAAAATTCTTGTTCACAGATGTATAAAGCTAGAGAAATTTTGAAGGGTCAGGGATGATCAACTGTTCATTGATCTGTTTACCTGAAAACAGAATGCTAGCTCAGTGATTGGGCAGAACCTGGCACTCCCTGAAGCAGACCAGGGTCTGTTTTTCTGCCTATTTAAGTGTGCGAGGAAAGATGCCTTTCATCCCATAATGACAATGGGAGCACCTCAGTCTTTTAAATTTGACTTCCTCAGAACTGGAATTTAGTTTTGAAGGGAGTCCCTCTAAGTTTTCCATCGTATGGTTGCATATTGATAAGAAACATGAAAGAATAAAAAATAGACTATGCTTAGATCTTCACAAGTTGAGCGATCATAGGTTTTTTTTCCTGTGGTCACCAAATACCAGTTTTTCCATTCCTCCCGAACCTAAAAACAAAAGCAGACTCAAGCCTGAACTTAGCTGTCTAGCCCAGTCAGTGTGTAAGTATGCCATGGGGATTTATCAGTAACATTTAACTCTGGAGATCGGTGCTAAGGATACAGTCACTAGGTAGAATAGATCTGCAGTACCGACTCAGCCTATAATGCGTTACAGAACCATAGAATCATAGTATCGTTTAGGTTGGAAAAGACACGTATGATCATCGAGTCCAACCATAACGATATAATATACACTATAGAAGGTCATACCTGTAACAGCATAATATGAAGTAGAAAAGTGGTGCATTGAGAGCTGTATCTAGGAGGCTGTATAGCATCTGCCCAGTTCATACTAAGCCTGTTGATCCTAAATTTTTGTGACAGATGAATATTACACTTACCCTAAATTTTTGTGACAGATTAATATTACACTTACCAGGAAACTGCTACCAGTATTACAAACTTCTGAGGCAATGCTAGAAAAACTCACCATTGCCAGCTTTTTATGCCCCATATCTGGTGAACCACTGAGGTTTAAAAATAAATAAATAAGTAAAACTTGAGGCTTGCTTTTCTCCTTGAAGTGTGTTTTGTTTTTCTCCAAGTATGTGGTTGTCTTGTGTACACTCAGTGTTGCACTGCTATTCAGCTAAATGGCATCATAATTTATTATTCCTAACTCTGTTGTTGTTTAAATTCCTATTTTGGCAATTTTTAAAATCTAATTTAAAACTCCTGACATCTGTGTTTACTTTCTAGTTTAATAATACCTTATCTTCAGAGCTTAGTCTGATAAGCATGTGTAGTACCATAATGTTATATTGGTATTATTTGTAGCAATAATAAAGTATACTCTGACTAAATATATTTACTTCTGCAGGATTATGGTTGACATTTGAGTCACATTAAGTTAGTCTTCAACTCTGTGGACTATAATACTCAGTGGTAGCTTAGCGCTACAGAAGATGGCTAAACCAGGCCAGAGCCTCTCAGGCCCTCTAGGTCTGGCCCCGGCAGCCCTGGGGTAGTTTCTTTCTCTCCCGTTGGCACCGGGCTCATCTTTAACCTTCCCTCTTCAGGCTCACAGACAGGAAGGGGAGTGCCCCTGTCTCTCTCCAAATGGCCGCTTTCTCAAAATCTGGCGGGAGACGGGGCGGGGGTTGTGTGGACATCTCCCAGCTCCTGTGGACAGGTCTGTGTCCACGGGGAAGGAGGTCGGCCAGGTCTGTGTGTGTCTGTGGGGAAGGAGGTCGGCCGGGTCTGTGTCCGTGGGGAAGGAGGTCGGCCGGGTCTGCGTCCGTGGGGAAGGAGGTCGGCCGGGTCTGCGTCCGTGGGGAAGGAGGTCGGCCGGGTCTGCGTCCGTGGGGAAGGAGGTCGGCCCGTTGAGGAGCAGAGGAGCACTGCTCATCGGGACAGGACAGGCGGGTGAGGGAGGGAGCGGGGGTTGTACAGCCACCTGGTTTTAAAGAAAAACAAACCAAACACCAAACCAAGCGAATGCTTAAAAACAGAAAAACTGTCTTTACTCAACATGAGGCTAGATTAGACCAGGTCCCGTAGTTGCCTGTCAGTTACTACTGCCTGTGTATGTTTCCTGCGAATTGATTCCGCCTCTCTGTAGATGTGTGCAGATGATTCACACCAGAACTGCAAAATTGTGATGACTGTATTGTTAAACTATCAAATCCAATATTATCATTTCCTCCTTCCCTGCATTGGATATAAAGTTAAAGACTTCATTTTAAAGCAAGAAAATAAGAAAAATAAAATAAAATGTTACATTGTATTTTGCCAAACTTAAATTTACTTTAAAATCTTTTCTCAAAAAATGTGGATTATTTGTCCTGTTTCTTTCAGGTTCATTCATTTTCCCAACACTGTACTGTAGCTTTCTCTTTTAGAAAGTGTTGACCTTTTCCTCGTTAATTAATAAAATAACAATCTTATATCTTAATTCAGACCTACTTCTGCTCTTTACTTCTCAGGATGAAGTGGCTCATACGCTTACAGAAAGCAGAGTATTGAAAAACACCAGACACCCTTTTTTAACAGTAAGTATTAGGAATTAGCTTTCAATACATTATCAGGTAATTTTCAACATGATGGGTATTCCATTATGAACATAACTTACAAACAAATTTAAAGTCTTTCTCATGGTGATTTGTAAACCAGCAGTAGCTATCTGGTGCCTATGATAATCCTTTATCAGAATATGTATTCAAGAGTTCAGAAATAAAGTTTCTAATAATTTTGCAAAGCTTAACTGCACTGAAAACAAATTTAGTTGTAGAATGTAACTGTTGTGCAATTTTTGTGATTTTTGTATATGAACGCTTTTTTAATAAAAGTTGTTGATTTCACATGGTGTCAAGTAAGTAGTTTTTACCAAGAAAACTTAATTAAGAATTCAATAAAATGATAAAAATAACTATTTGTTCAGCATAAGTAGCCCATGGAGCAACAAAACTCAAACCCCACCACTTCAATATCTTTGTCTTCATATGGTTAATACTTAATAAAAGGAAAATACTGAAAAGAAGATGAAAATTTTAAGATTCATTACAAATTCTGATTAATAGTTTTAATTTTATAACTGTCTTTCTTCTGTAGAAATAATTCTGATTCCTCTCCTTGGAGAATATATTAGAAAATATTTTCATTGGTTTCAAAAGATAATTAACATGTTGTGTTTTAAGATAGGGGGAAGTGTTTTTCTTTTTTTGTATTAAAGTATCAAAGTATAACATGGAAGCTTTCCTGTTTAGAAAAATCATAAACAAACCCTTTAGAAAGCAGAGGATTGCATTTATATTGCTTGGCCAAAATATTGTTGGAAATTCAGTCAAGAGAAATGAGATCCCCTGAAGTTTCTTAAATAAGAGTGTAAAGGTAAGCAGGAGTAGGCATAATTCCAATCAAATCATGCAACAATGTTACTGCAGTTGTATCTTTATATATTTCTGATACTATTAAGTAAATATTTTAAGGAGACATGCAGTATTGAAGTCACCTGAGTTTCGTTATGATTTTTTTACATATACTTCTACTGCATTTTGTTTCTTTTAGACCAAGCCTGCATCTGTGGATTTTCTTTGGTATCATTTTTCCAAGGAACATCAAATCAACATTGATAAAATAAAAAAATTGTAATTAAGATAATAACATTTGCTACAATTTTAAAATGATATGTAGCTAGATATATTCATTTGGCACTCTGTTTTTAACGTTGCATAGTATGTGAAACTAGAGAGTGCTTGCTTTGGAAATGAAAGCAGGCTGGAGGTTAAGATCACTTTTAAGATTTCATTTGGGAGAAATAAAAAAGGCTATGGTAATCTCTCTTGTCATGGTCATTGTGGAAGTGGACATCATAAAATACGATGAGTGAGAATAGCTGGTACCATGTATGGCAGTGAGAAATGCAGTATAAAATTGTGTATTTTCATAAATATTTAGTATTTTATTATAACTAGCATGATGTTTTCATACCAACGGCTATGTGGCAGAGATAAGGGAAGACATGAAGGTTTTTGTATTAATTAATCTCAAGCTCCAGATAGGAAGTTACACTTTAATTACTCTGAAAGTTCTCACCAAGTCAGAATTGTCTGCTTAAGAGGATAAAATTAAGTTTGGTTACAGTTGTAAGTGCAAGAAATTGGGTTAATACATGTTGATAATTGGTTTGGTTTTGCTGTTTTCTTTGCAAGTCCTTGAAATATTCCTTCCAGACAAAGGATCGTTTGTGTTTTGTGATGGAGTATGTTAATGGAGGAGAGGTAAGTTTAAAAAAGTTGTTCTGCACTTGTAATAGCAATGCTGTCACTGGGTTACGTTTTAAAGCATATATTTTTTCTTGCCCCTTTTTGCTTTCTAGTATCTTTGAAGTGTTTTTTTTTCCTAAAATTTTTATTTTAAAAAAATGTAAACATGTTTTATAACTATGCTGTCAAAAGTAGTTCCTGTTCTTGAAAATTTAGACTGTTGTATCGTGAAAGATAATTTCGTGGTAGAGAAATAATTACAAATAGCTTGCTTATTATATTTTCTTCAAGCATACTATAGCATGTTCTGGCATGAAACGTTCATAATCTTGTGCAAACAACCAAAAATAATGTTGAGTAGTCTTGCTTTTGTCCTAATGTGAAACATGTGCTCTCTTCTTCGCTATAGCCATTGCAAATACCTACTAGAAAAGAGTGGAGTGTTTGTATTTTTCATTACTTCTGTCCCCTTCACTTGCTGTGTACTCTGGAAATTTCAACTTAAGTGCTAAACTTCTTAGAGTGTCATTAGCCTTTAAGCTGTTGCTGTCCTCCAGCTGTTTAATGAAGAATGGAATATCAAAAACTATACCCGTCAAATGGAATTAAACAGAACTGTAATCTAAGAAGAGGGCTTTTATCTGCCTTTTAGCTGCTGTTTGCTAGTCAGACTGTATCCTGTTACAACGTGAACTAGGGGGTTTTCCTTGTCTGCTATATGCTGCATAATAATGTTAAAGGGCAGTTTCCACTAGGTTTTTTTTATTAGAAAACTGGTTCTTCATTCGGGAATTGCTGCAGCATGATACCGTGTTTTGCATTATCCTCTTGCTGTGCTCTCCTACAACAAAACTGTCTTCAGCTACAACCCTAATGCCTGAGCACCCCCAGAGTGCCTGTCTTGGCATTCGTTGCTCTGGTGATTTCTGGGCCCAGTCTGAGGCCCATTTACATCCTAATGCATCCATGGCCATCCTCTACCAGCCATGGCTAAACATGGTGCTCTAGGGCTCTCATGTGGGAGGATGGCTTGTTGGACTCAATGTGTATAAACCTGGTTCTGGACATCACAGGCGTTGAACCATTTTGGCTAGTTGAACTAAACACAAAAATGTCCCTCAGCAGCAATGGGATAACAGCCTTCTCTTGGACACCTAGCTGGCATATTTGACTTTGAACTTGTCACCAATATGAAGTCAGTGCTATCTACAATGAGTTTTAAAAGTGATGCCTTAAAAACTACCCAATTCTTCTTAGTTTCCTCTGTGCAGGACCTTATTGCATTTCTGTAATCTCAGGGGCTGCACTTTGAAAGTATATTTTTAACATCAGCCTTATCATTTAGATACTCATCTTTTTGAAAGATAACTTTCTGTCCTATTTGAATGCAGAGCAGAACCTGCAGAGAATGTTTTCAACTCCTTCCTTATGACTGAGGATACTCTGACTCTGTGTTTTGATCAAGCTTGTATCTTGCATTCCTCTGCATTGGGTGGTGCACCTTTGTGGCAACTGCTGTAAACATCTTGTGTCATGGATGTCCTGGTGGCAGCCTGCTTTTGCTTATTGGGGTTTGAATAATTGCAATGTTCTTTGCCAAGAGTGGGTCGCTTTTTTCCAGGTACCATGCTCTTGTTTGTCAATGTTGCTCATGTTCTTTGCTGATGGTTCCCTAATTCAGTGAAGCCAACAGTAAATTTTTGCCACAGTGGGAAATAATGGCTTTTCAGAGTAGGCAGTTTTCTTTGAAGAAACTCTCTTGGTATGCTTATGTGCTTCTCCTTGACTAGAGATCTGGAATAGTTAGTTGGACAAGCTGTCCTTTTTAATGGGAAAATCTTTAATCTTACCAAATTTTCCTGTGAATTTCAGACTTTAGTCAATGTCTATTAAGAAATACAAAGGACTTCATATTTGTAAAAATAGCCTTGTTATTAACTCAGAACTACTGAAAGTAAGTTGCACAAAGTTTAGCCAGCATTTTAGCCATTTATTAAGCATATGTCCTATACGGTACACAGACTTTTTTCTTTTGCTGCTTCCCTCTACTGTTCTCTCTGTCTTCCAAGGAAGTTTCATTTCCTTACAATGGTTTCTCACTGTTGAAGGTGTTGAAACTCATCTTTTAATTATATCCTTCCAGTGGGAAATTGACTGTAGCAGTTCCATGTTGCTTTTGATTTTCTCCAGAGCTGTATTACCTTCAGTGTGTTTCTGTTTAAAATTCCTTTAGATTAAAGATTTCTTTTTAGTTAAACAGTTGTGCCTGAGTCAGTTGCTTGGGAATTTTCATGGATTACGTCTTTCAGGAGCACATTACCCAAACAGTCCTCTGAATGAAGGAGTTCTTGAAATTTGTATCCATATTCTTGACTCTCACCCAGGTGGAAGCAAGAACATGCCACAATTTAGGCTTCTGCCCTACTAAAGTAATGAAAAGTGTCAGATATCTTAGTTCCTCTTCCTATAGTTAGGAAAGAGAACAGTCAAGGAAGGGGTCACTGAGTTTCATTCTGGAGGAGAAGAAATTGTGTTAAAATGATTCTAAACAAGAATGTTCTATACCTGTTAAAAATCTAGATCCATGTTGAATTTAATATTCTGCCTGAATAGTAGCAATTTATCTTTGCCTTACCTTTGCCTGTGTAACTTCAAATTAGTTAGGCTCAGTTAATAAGGGAACACATTATAATGAAAATGTAACTGCATCAGTTTTACTGGTCTATGTGTGCTTTTTTACAATGTACAAAGTATTACTGTATTGAATTCTCTTTTGACTTCCTTTAAAAAAAGAAGAAAAACATATTCTGTAGCTAAATGTATTGAAGTGAAACATTAGAGGATTTTTTCAAGCAAATTATTCAGATGGAAATAGTGAACACATTTTCCTTATACTGACAACTTTTACAGTTAATTTTCTGCTGCTTAAGGGCCCAACCTTGAAATCTTTGTTGGGGGCTGAAAGCTTAACTTTTTCTTTTCTTAGTGTTGCTGTTGGAGTCTGTGGATGAAATGTTTAGCAATGTCTATTGATCATAAACTATGTTGCAGTATAGAGCTAGAAGGATACTTCTAACATTGTGATTACTTCTCAATACCTTTTTTATACTGAAGGAATTACATTACAGTAGCATTAAGACATTGAAATTTGATTTTAGAAAAAAAAATTAATCTGGTTTCAGTGAGATGACCAAATTCCATTATCAAGACTTTGAAATGGCATATTTTATGAGTGTGTGGTAAAAAAGTACATGCAGTATTGCATGATAACCTGTGTTCTTTGGTTCAAAATACAGAATGTTCATATAAATATTTTTAAATAAGTAAAACTATCAGTACTTGCAGATAACCACAGGCCTACTTTAAAGAAAACAATCCCCCTTCCTTTTTGTACATTTTTTTTGCTCTCCTTGTCCTATCAACATCTTGAAAAAAATGTGTAAGGCTGTACTGATGGTTTTCCTGCTAGTATTGATTTGTCTGCTCTTCCTTTTGTAACCCATAAAATTTTGAGTACTATGTGATTGCAGTATGTTAGTAGTACATTACAGTGTTCTCCAACTTCCAGGCCACACAGAATAGTATAAACTATGGTATAAAAAATGATACTGTAAGAATGGCTCTGTATTGTTGGGGAATACTTTTGGAGTTTATGTTTCCCATTTTTTATTTCCAGTATTTTGCTTTAAAGGTTGAAAAGCTTTAGGAATGAAATCTATTACATACATTACTCTGCATAGTACACTTTTTCAGCTGACTAGTAAGTTGATTACCTTCCTTGCTTTGCACTTTCAGGATAATTCCAATTTCCATACTTTGTAACAAACGTAATTGGTAATTATCTGTATAATAAAATTAGACTGAAAAATTTGTTCAGATGGTTTCTCCACACCAGAATTCTGAATCTCTGTTCCACTTGGCATTTTTTTTTTTTTTTTAACAGCTCTTACTTCAATTCATTAGGCAAAAGAGAACTAATTGGTTTGTTGTAATTGAACAAGTGCTATTACTGTCTAGGAAAAAAGACAGAGGATTTACAAGTGACCTAATGAAAAATAACTGAATATCGTTGTATGCTTTGTCATTTTTATCTTGGTTGTGTCATGTTTTGTCTTCCTAAACTCTAAGTAAGTGAGAGAATGTTTGTAACCTAAAATTATGATAGTCCAAGATAAGGGTGCTATATTTCTTTGGATATAGAATGTGCCTAGAAGCTATATAAAGTCTGAAACAATAAACAAATAATTCAAAATTTCAAGGCTGCTACTGCAAATGCTTTGCAAGAGAGTCAAATCAACAGTCAAATATAAAATGTGTTTACCTGCAGAGCTGAGCAAACGCAATATGCAACAGCAAGAGCCTGTCATACAACTTTCAACATGCTAAATAGGTCACTAGCATATGTAGAAGTTTAACATATTGATTGATATAAGGTTTTGTCTTTTATATATTTGGCATGCTTGGATCTGCAGTTGAATATACTTTTATGTTTGATCTTTGTTTTTATTTGTTAAAATTTTTCCATTAAGATTTTTTATTAGGCAAAAACCCCATGGCAACACTGTTATTCAGTTTTTAAATACATACCAGGAAATTTATAGCTCCAGTCCTCACCATAACTATAGCACCCTCATGTATGCCATCAAAAATGTTATGTGCAAAATGGCTTACTTTGTGCCAAAGCTATTCCTATTGCAATTCCAATGAGTTTATAGCACATAAGTAATAACTGCAAATCAATAAATAGTGCAAATATTGGAAGCTTTTTTTCATAACCTTCCATCAGACTTCTTCTTTCCCTTCTCTGACTTAATAAATCTACTCTTCATGTTCTGACAATTGTAAATAGAGCCTGGTGGCATAATTATTCCACAATAGTGAACCAACTAAATAATTAGCTGAAAATAATGCTGTAATCTCACTGAATTAGATTTTTTTTAATTATAATTTTAACATTTTCTTTAGTATCTTTAGCATATAACTCAGTGTATGAATTCACTTTTAACATACATTTTCATATCTAAATTTACATTCTTCATTCAAAACTAGTGTGTATGGTTTGATGACAGCTGTTAGGTGCTATAATAATATGAAGAATGCTTATGAAGAACAACTGTAGTGTCTTATATAATGTTAAAATAAACTGACTTGGGAACTCCTAGTCTCTTTGCCAAACACAACTGTTGGTAGTTGTTTCTAGCTGGTCATTTTGCGTTGAAGTTAGTATTTTAAATTAATATCAAGAATATTTTGTTGGAAATAAACACTAAAGAAAATAAATTTTTGTTATGTTAACTTGTCAGGTTATTAACCCTCAGATTCAAATTGGGACACTTTTTTTTTAATGGAAACTAATATATCTGTTGCTGACAAGTATCCTGAGATTTTAGAATTTTCTAAGACTTTGCTGCTCAACTACTGAACACAGTAGTTCATACAGAAAGCTGCAAAAGTCCTTTTGCATGGATATGAATGTAGGGCTAACTGGAGGTTATATTGTAAATTTTTGGAATGTATTTGCTATTTGTACACATTAAAAAGTGATCTGAAAGTTAGCCTTTATTTTGAATTACTTTGAGTCTGTCGAAACAAATGAAACTCTTAAAATGAGTGAAATTAACTCATTATTTATGAAAGAGGCCACAAAACAGACATAAATGCATAAGTGACATAAATGTATTTTGCTGTATTTGGATGAAGATCCACTTAGTGGTGTTTGTTTCCTATTTAAATTTGCAAAAATGTGTGGAAAAGACCCCACAAACTGAGAAATTTATTTATTCTTTTCTCAATTTTATAATATGTGAGTCACTTCATAAAGGCAGACTTAGTTGCTTAGTCTGTATGGGTCTTGTGTTTGCGTTGGCCGTTAAGCAGTCGTCAGTACAGAAAGCAGGTTACTACAGGGAGGGCTTATGTCACCACCAGAGATTGGTGCTTAAACAGAGAAATGAGCAATTGAAATACCTGCAAAATAATGATCCTCCTTGTCACGCAGGTATTCCATTTTTATACAGGGTGTCTTGGGAATTCAAAAAGAAATTGAAAGGGGAACGCACATACAATGAACAAAAATGAAATATTCTCTTTAAATCATACTGCAGTTTCTGTTTTCTGTGAGGTCTCTGCTTATACAAGTATATACTGCCAAAAAGCTCAGTTTAGTGGGAAGTTTATTTAGGTTCAGAAGAAAGTAATACGTTTTTTGAAGTACAATTGTCAGGAAAGAAGTTGACTTCTAGTTGTTTACAGGATTGACTTTTTAATTACATTTTGCAAAGTCCACACACTGAAAATAGCTGCAGAAATTCTTACACTGTTCTGTGCTGTGTGAGCAGTGTAGATTTCCTACAGGTGTAAAGTAGGATGTGGTAATGACAGATTAAGCACATCATTGGTTTTTTGCTTGGTGGGTTTTGGGTTTTTTTTTGTACCTGCCCTGCCATTTCAGAATTCTCATCTACTTGATATTTTTAGCAGTGAAAATAAACCCCCCACATTGTTGTTATGGATTTCCTTGTCTATATTTAATTTATAAATGATCACATTTTCTGTATTTCTGTTTTGATTGTTAGCTCTTTTGGTGAAACCAAAAACATTATAACATGAAGGAGTAAGGCTGGCAGCCTGTTTGGTCTTAAGCAGAATACAGAAACGTACTCACTAATCTTTGCTTGAGGACTTTACCAAGCTTTCTTAACACACTAAATAAAACCAGCCATTTTAGAGAACATTTGAGTTAAATAGCCAAATCCTGCTTTTTTAGGAGGTGTTTCAGGTTCTGAGGGTGATGTTTTATCCAATAAGATGCTGACAGCCTTACCGAACTTCACCTTATGCTTTTTCATTGCAGCTGAAGTTACTGGCAATACGTAATGTCTAGTATTTTTCACTGAAAGCCTTCAGTTGAAAAAGTGTCTGCAAAGTGCTGTTACTTATAAAGTATTAAAGAGACAAAACCCCCAAAAAAATGTTTACATTGTAGCAAAGGAATACACTAAATACATAGATTTGTTTTTATAAGCCCTAAGCAGTTTTTCCTTTGCTTTTTCTAGTGACTGTGATATTGCTAGCATTATGAATGTGCTGTTTTTGTAAAATGCCAGCTCACCTGTTTAGTCGAAGTCTGCTGAAGAACTAGACTTTTTTCAGTTCAAAGGAAAGTTATTAATTACTGAAAAACTTAAGGCAGAACCAGAATCTGGGTATTTTAGTGCTATTTCTCAGTGGCTTAAAATAAAAATCCAAGGAAGTGGTGGAGGGAGAAGTACAGAATGATGCTGCTGCATACTACTTTTTTTTTTCCTCTGGTAACTGAAGGTTAAATGAGTAGCAAGCAGAATGCCTTAAACAAGATTGGTATATTGATTAAAACGCTGATTTAACAGCTCGCTTTCTCCCTTTGGAAACCTGGAAAAGATAAGCCAGCTGCTGTCTAAGAGTGCTGAGTGTCCACTGAGAGTACACTATCTATCATCACAATATGGTGATGAGAGGTGTTTTATGTTTGTGTTAATTTCCCCCACTAAATCAGTAATTATTACAATCCTGTCCCTGCTGTTTACCCTGCAGCTGTTTTTCCATTTGTCGAGAGAGCGGGTGTTCTCAGAGGACCGCACACGCTTCTATGGTGCAGAAATTGTCTCTGCCCTGGACTATCTGCATTCTGGGAAGATTGTGTACCGTGATCTCAAGGTAAAAAAAGAAAAAAAAAGTAATCAAATTTTTGTTTTTGCAGAGACTATTGGGACAAACACAAAGTAATTATAAAGTTGCACTATTCAGAGTTAATGGGGAAAAAAAAATCTGTGTTCAGTTTAAAGTTCAGTGTGTGCTGAAGGAAGTCATTTGATACAGTAATCTATAGATGGGTACATTACTTGACTTAAACTTGATTAAAAAAGAAAACAGCGTACCTTAGTAATAGCACTTGAAGGAGATCTAAACTTCTGATGCTTTTTTTTTTTTACCATTACTTACAACTTAACTTGGATTTCAACACAAATCTCAAATATAATTCTCAATGTCCCCAAACAAGGGATGTCCCCAGACAAGGGAAATGGAGAATTGGGGCAATGTGACTGCATTCTGTTTATCTCACCAAAGAGTTACGTTCTTATACGATTTGAAAACATTTAAAACAATACTTCAATAGGAAAAGAAGTTCAGCCTTAATTTAAAAAATATTTTGTCTTTTATATCTTGGGAAGGATTCATAATACTGGAATGTAGTTTGGCTTACATTTGCCTGCGTATACAGTTTTGTATCCTCTGTTGCCTGAAGCTCCAGGTACTCTGTAACACAGTATGACCATGTTCTATGGAAAATAACCTCTGCTTTCAACAGGAACATATTCTAACTTATGTGAGAGGAAATTCTAAATTCCACGATGATACTATTGTATTTCTGTAACAAGCCTTCAATTTCATGTACGGGAAATTGTGCTTTTGCATTATACATGTGCACTAGTGGAGTTCATTCATGGACTCCTTTGTACAGGAATAGAAGAGAAGGAGGCAACAGTAGGCAAGTTCTGCTCTGGGCGGCAGACAAAACAAAATACTGACTTACCCGTTTGTAGCAGAATCTGTTGTAATAGTATGAAATGCTGTAACATCTGGGAAAAATACGGGATTGTCTGGTCAAGGAATAATAGGTCATGATTTTTGATTTAAATTCTAAATAAAAATGAAAGAGGAATTTGACGTCATTAATCTTCTATTGCTGGTGTCATCTACTTTGCATCTTCTTTGTATGACACTATTAGACTCAACTGGAAAAACCTTTGAATTGTATTTCAGGCTTTATGCAGACTTAGGAAGACAGGGCTATGATTGTTCTTAGTTGGTATTTTCACTACACACCTTGTAATTAGAAAAAAACCCCTTTTTCTGTTGAGAAAAGTTGTTCAGAAGTATGTTTTACTTGGTTTTAGTTCTATCTGTATTTAAAGTATTGCTAATAAAAAGCTTTTGGGAAAGTGATGCTAGCCATGCTTTTGAGGTAGTCCACAGTAAATATTGCAGTAGTTTTTATTCCTGTTCTTTAAATACTTTGTAACAGGCTATATTCAGTTTTCATATCTCAAAGCAAGAATCATGTATTTAAAAAGCAATGCAAAGCATGCAGAGGTATACATACACAATTCAAGAACAGTGTCCTTTGCAAGTATACAAGGAGGAATTTACCTCAGGGTTTTGGTTTTTATCAGCAGCCTCTCTACCCACACTTTTGTCTGTTATTGAAAAGGTGGTAGAAGATGCAGGTATTTTAAGGATTTACAGATATATATTAACTATTTCATGACAGTATAGTACATAAAATGCATCTTGATAAATGAAGGTCATGTTACAGCACAGGAAACCTATGAAGTCTTACCAAATTACAGCCATGATTGTAACCTTGAATTACTTGATTATTTATTGAGAATATTTAGAAAATTATTTTGCTTCCATTGTATGGAGGATGCACCAAAGTTGTAAAACTTCAGAACGAAAGGTCACACTTTGATTGACCTGGGATTGACTATTGTAAACTGTATTAAAGTTTTAAATAATTATTGTATTACAGTAATAATAATAATAATTATTGTATAACAGTAAACACTGTTAAATGCTGTAATAAATAGATGCTGTAGTGTTTTTTTTAAATTACAAACAAATTACATTCTATTGCAAGCAATAACTCTGTATCTTTTTTACAAAATTGATGTAATGCATCAGCCAGTCCTGTTAAGAAATACTAAGGGAACATTTTTTTCCCCAACACACAGTTAGAAAATCTAATGTTGGATAAAGATGGACACATAAAAATTACAGATTTTGGACTTTGCAAAGAAGGGATCACAGACGCAGCAACTATGAAAACATTCTGCGGTACTCCAGAATACCTGGCACCCGAGGTATGATTTGGAATATATTCTTGTAATACAGTATAAAATGTTTATTTTTCATTTAATTTTAGACTGTGATGTTTGTATGCTGAAAACTGTTCACTGTAGTCAAGAACTGACAGTCTGCCTGATTAATACTATGCAGCTGTTATTCAGAATTGTATGTGCTACTGTTCTTAGTGGTGATTGTATGTATATTGATGCTGTGCTTCTTAGTGTTTGGAAAGGCCTCTAACGTGCATTTTCCTTCTCATGTTTGCCTTCTTGTGTTAAAGTTTTCATCTTCCGACGATTTCTTCAAAAATAATCTTCCATCTGCCTGTCACTTGGAACATATGATCCTGCTTAACTGAGCTGTATAACTAGTGTTTATATAGCCTCAGTGGAGGCGAGGGGGAATAGGAAGGTACTGAGTTTGCTGGGTTTTATCCGAACTCCCTGGTTGCAGGGAGAGGGAGTTGGAATTTTAGATATTTCTGCTAAAAACAATTGAGTGTATCAACCTCAGAACTGGTTGAGGTGGGCACCAAAACTTAGCTGTTTCCTAGTATATAAGCAGAAGTGGCATCCCGGAGTATGCCACCCCATCTTTACCATTAGCTAGCACTCGGAGTGCCAAACATCACAATTCTTGAGGATTTATAAAAAGATGGACATGAGGATGTTGTTTTGGCTCCCTTTGCAGCTCTGGTTTGGCCACCTGAGAATCTGTTGTGGAAGCTCAGTTGACCCAAATGATCTGCTCCAGTATTAGTGCTGACAGCTCTGACACTGATGCATAGTGAGAAAAAGCAAGGGAAGCACTCTCAAAATTGTGGTTTTGTCATGTCTGGCTTCAGTCAACAGTACTGATTGCGGTGCTTGGAAATGTCGTTCTGCCTCTCCCCTGGGATTGCCAAATGCAACTCCAGTATTGACATGAAAGACAGCATTATTTTTTTACTTAATGCCAAGGATTCTGTGGATGCTGAATTAGCTCTTATTTCCATTCCTCTCAGCATTCAAGATTTCTACTTGACATAGTACACACCTGATACTGAGACAATTTTCTGGTCAACCTAAAGGGCTTTACAAGGCCCTTCAGTCCTACCATTTGTTTAAAGAAGGACTCTTCAAGGGATTCCCCACCTCTTGCAGCAACTCAGCACCAGCAGAAAGTCTCTATTATGTTAATTGTCTTTGAAGAAGAATGTGCCTTAGTTTGAATGGAGGAGGTGAGGAGGCACTGATTCAGCATAGCTCTTTACTCTTATTTTCAGGACTATTGAATCCTGAGTAGCAGCAACAAGCCCTGGAACCTGTTTCAACACACAAGTTTAGATTGCCTTTCATTTTTTATTCTGAACCTTAAAATAAAGGGATGTCAAGGAAACTGATACACATCACCTTCTGGATACTTCTGGCTGGAAATGAAGGTTTTAGGATGGTCAGGTTTGCGGGTTTGAGAGTCTTTCTAAATCAGTTAAAGCAAATTTGAAGTCATCTTCAATTTGCACTCAGGGAGGAAATTGAAACTGCTGATAGTTGGTTATAAGTTAATATGGTATGTAAAGTTAACGAAACCATTTTTGATCATAGCAAGATCTTTTGATACATTCTTTTTCTCCAACTGTAAAGGAAACATCAGTATTCTTAGGAGCCACTAACTTTCTCTTCATCCATCTGGTTCCATCTTCCTTGATTCTTTCAGCAGTGAAGAGACATCTGAGCAGTCATGCTCTCACAGTTCAGGTTTGAAGTACCTAAATAATTTTGATTGGTTAAGTGTGTGCATTTCAGCTGTTTGTCAAGTCACCAGCTGCTCTAGCTATGAAGACAAACTCGCTGATACCTGGTCTCCTTTGCAGAATCTCATCGCATAGATTCCAAGGAAGACTTGGATGCAGGTTGTTGCTATCCTGGTTGGCAATTTCTGACATCTCCTTTGTGTTTAGTGCAGGAACACTCAGCAGTTACCTACATTTAAGGATCCCAGATTGGCTTAGTATAGTGGCCACTTTTCTTGTGTTCCACACCCAGAATCTGTTCCAGCAACAAGAAAGAACACAAGGGTTGATACTGTCATCACTGGCATAGACTACAGGTGTCATTGCCAGCTCTTACCCCCTCATTGCCTTCTTGTCAGCAGTCTTGGAAAACATTCTCAAAGAGTGCAAATATCCTGTTCAGTTGCTTTCATCTGCTTCTCTTTCTCTCACTTTTGAAAACACGTTAGCTCTCTTCCATTGAACTTGGCAAGGGATCATTCTGGGTTTTAGACACTTAACCACAAGTTACTTGATCCAGTTTGCCTTTCTGTTCTCTAGCAGTCCCACTCCTCTCCTCCACCTTTCATTATGAGTATTTTTGGAGACCTACCCTATACAAATCTGTCTTGAAGGAAATTGACTCTTCGTTAACCCTGGGAACCATGGAACTCATTCCCTTTTACCTCAGAGGTAAAGGGTTTAGGGCAAGCAACCTAGATAGGTTACTGATACGGTGTAAGAAGTCTCAACACCTTTATCCACACATTCTTATTTAAAAAGGTGAAGTTAGCAGTATATGGACACCATTGCAAAAAATAAACTTTCCCTTCGTACTCTCTGCTGCTACAATAGTGTTTACCAGTGCATTGGCTGGATAGTTGCTCACCCGAGACAATTGTATCTATTTTTATACCTGGGACTGCTGCCTGATAAAGGGACCATCAAGAGACTGGGTCCTCCAGTCTATTCATGTGCATGTGTCAGAGAATGAGTGTGCAAAAGTCACTTCTTGTTGCAGTTCAGGCCACAGAAGTCACTACCAGATACCAAAGACTTAACTACCTTTTGACAAATTGCAGATCATGAGAACCTAATGTTACAGCTGGACTTCAGTCCTCTTACCACGGTGAATTCCTGCTTGTTTATCCCAAGACAAACGGAAGCACATACTTATGTTTTACCTGATCGTGGTTAAGTGTAGAGGCAGACACCTTTTTAAGCTTTCTTCAGAAGCAAGATATTCTCCAGTTATGTGGAGAAATGGATTCAGCATCTGTCCTTTTAATAATACCCTTGCATCCTCTTTCATCTAGGTCAGTGGTGATGAGTGCATCCCTTCTGCAGGTCTTTTGGTTCAGTTTCCCATGTACTTGTTGGCTGGTGGAAGAGGAGACTAGGACATTGTACTGTGTAACACGCAGGGGTAGCCTGAGGCTGCTGGCTACCAGCCAGGAAGCAGTTGACCCAGTGCAACTGGCAGGAATCTATACCTAGCCTGAGAACTGACTTAATGTTTTCTTTTGTACTAATTCAGTGTTGTGGATTCAGTTCCAAACAAGAACTTGAGCTTGGTTCTCCAAATGCTTTTAAGGCCATTGTTTGAGGCGTAGAGTCCTGCTCACAATTCCGTCTTTTTGCAAAAAGTAGATTGCAGTTGCTTCCAGCAGGAAAACAGGGAAGTAACTAAGCCAGTGTAGCATGGATTTCCTCCTTGCATGACATTCTCTCAGGTGAAGGTGCCCTTGTGGATCCATACAGAATAATTTCCCAAGATGATTTCAGAATTATTGTTAATCAGAAAATAAGCATACCCGTTGCTGCGTTTTCTCTGCAAACATAGTGTTTCTGACATCAAAGTAGTCCTTCTCACCCTCTGTTGAAAAGGCTCTTTCATCTCACATTGATAGGGCTTGACCTTCCATATAGGACCTGAGGCTGACTGTGTTGCTATCTGGCAGATCCAGAAAAACACCCCTGTCCATGCGAAGATCAAATGGATGGTGGGCCATAGGAAAAAAATGTAACGAGACTGCCAGGTTGGAGCCAATTTTCATCTTTGGAGCTAAAATTACTTTTCTGGACCATCACTGATTTATTGTTCATGGCACCCACCTGGAAGTTTATGCATACCTTCACCAAGCACTGTGCTGTTACAGGATGTGCAGGGCTTCCAGCGAGGTGGTCCACAGGTACATTGCCTTCCCATTGTCCTCTCCCAGTCCTTCCTGGTTATCCAACATCAGTATTCTACAGTTTAAAGAAAACTAAAGTAGCATTGACTGTGCTTGTCTTACATAGTTATGTGCCAAGCATAAAAGATGGTAGGGTATGAATAAGTCCTCTAAGAAGAAAATAGCTGCCACTGTCAAATAGCAGGGCTTATATATGTTTACAGTACAGATGTACATTTTGGTCGCAATTATGGAAGAATGAGTAAGTAACTTTTTAGTTGTGAAATTACATAGTCTTTTGAGAATAATTTGGTTATCTGATAAATAGTGAAATTCTTTTATCATCTGCAGTAGAACTAATGCAAGCTTTTTTTTTTTTAAGTATAGTGGTAATAGTCAATATTTTCTTCTGCTTTAAGAATCTGCAGTATTCCCCATGTGAAAGGTATAACATATTCTATAATTTCTCATCCCTTAATACTTTTTCAGGGAGAAGAGATTGTTTCTTAGGAGTCTGTTTCCACTGTTATCCTTCAAAGTAAGCTGTCACATTAGAGCTCATTGTGGTGTCAGAGAATAAACATAGATCCAATGAGAGAAAGATGAATTGTGATCCCATTTCGGAAACACAGATGTATTCTTGATTTTTTTCAGAAAAAAACCCCACAAAATGTTTCTTCTGCAGTTTTGCAGTGGCAAAGGCAGGACAGGACCATATGTCTTTTCCAGACAGTATCACTTGCTTAATAAAGAAAGAATAAAACTGAGAAAGTACTAGTACTTGTAAATATACCTGTGAGACATTTAAAAGCTGTTTGGATTTTGATAGTTTTCAGTTGATCGTCAAGGATCAAAGACCTGCTAATAAAGATAGAGACCTCTACAGACTTTCTTTAATAGAACATTCAGGAAATGAAGCTACTTGGGCAGAGAAATAAAAGTTCTTGCAGCTCTGATCATTTATAAGCATAATTTCTTACATGAGATTGCAGTTTCTGGCTCTCTGCATTTCAGTTCAAGTTTTTAGGACTAGAGTGCACAGTCTTAGTTATAGTAGGGCAGTCACAGAAGATATAAGTTTAAGTACAAGAAGTTTGTTTTGAAGCTTTTAATCTTTTTAATAACAGAAGAGAAGATGTTTTGGCTATGAACAAGTCTGTAAGGGTCTTCATGGATGATCCATTCAAATGACTCTTCAAGGTGTAAGATGATCAGTGATATTTAGGTGTATTCTAATAACAGGGAAAATGGTAGGACCTCATTAATTTTTAATAGCATGAAAATACAGACTAGATGGATGAATGCATTCCCATAAGAACAGTAGTCTTTTATTTAAAAAAAAAAAAAAGTAGCAAGACGATTTCAATATACTTTATGCAGTTACTATCACTTAAAGGTATGTGACAATAAATAAGACCAGAGTAGATTCATAGCCTTTGTCCATAGGCATGAGAATATCTGCATGTCTTATAACTCATTTTAAAATGAGGCCAGTGGAAATGAAGGAAATACTAAGATCAGTTACAGAAAACTTGTTTGGCTGGTATTTTTTTTGGTGATCTTTCTTTTAGAAATGGGAGAGAGATCATGTGTGATCAATTATTTCCCTGAGTTTTATCTTGGAGAAATGAAAGGTAAAACCCTTTTATCAAGAAGGAACTGCTGTCCTTCCTCACTTTTCACTCACTTTCTTACTTACAGCTTTTCTTTTTGGGAAAGATATGGCTTTGATGTAGGGGTGACCCAAAAATGTAGTGACCCAAAGTTCAGTGGGTGGATTTCAGCAAGGGGAAGCATGGTACCCTGTACTGCAGACATGGTTGTAACAAGAAAAACACTTTTCCCATGCTTCCAGGAATTGAAGTTGAATTTTCTAAGAATGTTGTGGTATATGCAGATTACAAAATATTGTGGTAGAGGCAGAAAAAGCATTTTGTCATTGGTGCAGCTATACATTTATTTCATTCTTTTAATGCTTGCCTGTATTGGAGCAGGATATTTGCCAAAGGCAGTCTGGTAAATTTTTGGACTGAGAATATGATGATCTGCCACATCGTTCTTCTGATATGAGTTGAAACGAAGTGATATATAGGCAGAGAGGGAACCACTGAAATGCACTGAGACAGGCTAGCATGGAAATTGATGATTTCAGTTTTTGCAGGCATCATAGCAAAGCAGTGTTTTAAACACAGATTTTAATGCAGGTAGAAGTTGCAACGTGAATGTTACAGAAGAGCTCCTTCAGGTGTGGGGAAAAGCATGAAGGTGCTTGTTTGCAAAGAAGTTGATTAAAGTAGCTAACATCATGGATAAACTGAGGCAGGCCAATTGAGAGAGATTAGTTGAGGTGAGGATATAAAAAGACCAGCATGTTATACTATAGAGAAAATGAAGTTGTGTGGGTAATGCAGCCAAGGCCTTTTTCTTTTCTTTTCTCTTTTCTTTTTTTTTTTTTTTCAAATGGGGGAAAGGAAAGCATTTCAGTAAAATAAGGAGGATAGCAAGGGAGGTTAACAGGAGGTAAAAGGAATTAATGAAATGAATCCAGTGATCTTGCAGGTAGATTGATAGGCCAGAAGACACAGCTTAAAGAGAGAAGGTTTTTCTTATGGGGAAAAATGTGGTTGTGGGCTGGAAGAGAGTTTGGACTAAAGGCAATCATATTATTTTGTTAATTTTCTTTTAATAGAAACTAATAGAATGTTTTGCAGAGAGGTACAAAAGGCAGGAGAAATTGATGAGCAACTTAAAATGAAGAGGAGCTCACTGGAGAATTCTTTGGTTAGGAATATAGAGGAACTGAAGGACAGAATAATTTTTGCTGTGGCTTATGCAGTTTCCTTTTTATCTCCTTTTACTTTAAATTTTATTTGAATTTAAAGATAATTGAGCCATTGAAGTAATGTGCTGAAATTCTATGCAACTTTTATATAAAAAATAGGCACCTGCCATTATTTTCCACCTCTAGAACTACTGGGTAGAAAAGGTAAATAGGGGAAAAGGGAATTTGTGGAAAATGGCACAAATTAAGGGAAAGCAGCTGTTAGGATGTTGCTAGATGGCATCTGCATTCAGAAGGCTTTAAGAACAGTATGAACTTCTAAGAGTTGGAAAATACTGCAAAGAGAGACTGGAAAAGAAGCTTTATGTTAGGCTCGGTCTTCCATCATGCTCTGGGGAGCAAGTTCTCACTCATACTTGGTTACCTCTGGTAGGCATTAATAAAGATTGATTGTTGGTGATTTTTTGGATTTATTTAGGGGAAGGGGTAGTTCCTGTTGTTATTGGGCTTCTTTTTATTTTCTTCACTTCTGTTAGTTGGTTTTTTTAGAGAAGGGATAATGAGACACTCTACCAAATTGTCTGTGTTGATACAAATGTATTGGTATTCTGGTTCACAGTGGTTTACTAAAGACTTGAGAGGCCTGTAGTGGTACTCTAACAAGACAGAAAGAATTTTGTATATTAAATTCTCTTAAGAGTGAGGTTAATGTGTTTTTGAAGGGTGGGAGGTGAGTTTGTTTCTCTACCTTCAGACCTGTTTTGTTCTTTTCACGTTAAAAGTTTATTAAGAAGTATATTTACAAGCAGAAATGCTGTGCTGAAGCATGATAGAGTTCTGGAAACAGATAACTCCACCATTCAGCTTTTGTACCTTGGTGGCAATTTCCAGTTACTTTGCACCTAGAAGCAGTATCTGCTGTGTTGTTAAGGAATTGCATTGCATTTCTATGCATTTCTACCCTTGGCTTAGTGTCTTTGCTTCTCCAGCATTTCCATGAGACTTCATACACCCTTTGTAATTATGAAACTCCTTTATTCCTTGTCCTGTGGTAGCTTTGAGAGAAGACACAGACTGTGACTGTCCAGAAGTAGGCTGCTTGTAGCATCTTATTCTGTGCCTCAGGCAACATTGTGCAGACAGACTCAGTCAAGATGGATGTGTGAACTCGTGTGGATGTATTTCTGGGTTTTGTTCCTCTCTTTGAATATAATCTTTTTAGTGCTGAGCTAATTATGTAGTCTCAGTTTTACTGTTGAGTTAGAGTACCTGATCAACTTTCCAACTGTAAAACAGTTTGAAAATCAAATGTAGCTTACATGCAAGACCCAACAAAATTAGAAGTGTTAAGTACGTTTTGGCAGTTCACTTTTATTATGCCCAGTCCTCAAATGTACCAGCAGACAATCATCTGAATGTTAGTTATTTTTCACATGCTTATGTGATCACACAAAAAGTACATGCTAAAAAGAAGCAGATGGTGACAGATGGGGAAGGTTGAATAAGGTGGTTTTGGAAACCTAGAAAAATGCACTTCTGTAATAGTGTAAAAATAAAAATTCTTTGATTGCCAAGTTAGAATGAACAAAATAGAGTGCCCGCAATTCCCCCCCCCCCCAAAAAAAAAAAACCCCTCCAGCCCCAAACCCCATCCCCCAAAAAATTACTGATAAAAAGAAATGGAACCTATGAGTGTTCAATGTATATTTAGGAAAGTATGTTGTATAGTGTTGCTTTGTCCAAGCATAGAACATTAGTTTTTATCAGGCAGAGACTTGGAAAGGTGGTAGTTGTATTCTTTCTTCCTTTTAAAATGGTGCATTCAAATCAATTGTGTTCCGTGCTCAAAGAATGCTGTGAAAAGGGTCATTCCTTAATGTCACATATTGATAGTGTTGCAGGTTGTGATAATGTTTTTCTTCTGAAGTCACAAGAAAGATTTTAACCCTCTTGTTACAATGGTAAATAAATTATGTGTGTAATGGGGATACCCATATGACTAGAGCTAATCTGTGACAGGCAGCGTTGCCTCTTTGTCATATAGGCAAATGTAAAGCTAAGTAAGTAGAGAAGGTATAATCAACAAAAAAATACCATATTTTGTGTGTGGATCACCACATCCAAGGACCTAGCCTCCTATGCGGATTGAAGATTTGCTTATTCATTTGCATTTCATGGAGTCTTAACATTCATGTCTATTGAGTTATATAAGCAAAAAAAGATTCCTTTTAAAAAAATATTTAAAAAATGATGAGATGTATTTTATTCCATAAAACAAAAAGTATCTGATCTGATGAATATTTAACTAAGTCTTCACCAACACTGATGCCATGATTATTTTTTCTTTTTATATTTGAGTAGCTGTTTGTCTTAACCTATAGTATGAGACATTACTGTTTCCTGATGAGGGAGAATGGTTTGCTTTTGGTTGCTGGCTTTTGCTTAAAACCAAAAGGCCCCAACTTCTGATAACTTGTACTCATTTTCCTGAGAGTATAGTTGGTTTGCTCAGTACCCAAACACTGTAGTTATGTTGTTGTGCTTTGCTTAACTAATTTTCTTTTGGCTTCAAAAGGGTAGTTCAAGTTTATTTACTCTCTGTTTACCTAGATGCTTCATGCATAATCTGATTCTTAGCAGAGGCACAATAGAATTTATTTTACCTGTGGAAATGTGGTTTAGTGTTGGCATGTGCTCTTCAACAGCTGTCTGTTGTATATTTGGCTACATTTTATTTCTGGGTGAGGACCAGTGTGGGGTGTGAGGAGGAATAGCATCTATGCCTGAAAATATTTTTCCTTCTGATTTATGGGAGATTCACAATATGGAATTTTCTCTTTACACTAGAATCCCAAGTACCAAATTATTTTTTCACATTGAAAGGAAATCGAAATGCAAGAAGTTGTGTTATCTTGAAATGCTAGCACCTCATAAAAATTCAAATGTGGTCTTTTTTCTGTTTTGTTATCACTTATTATATTTTAGTGTACCACATTGTGTCATCTTATGCTCCAAAGTTATCCAAAATGCTAGTGATTTGAATTTGGGCATTTTTGTCAGCTTGGCATTGCCAGCAGGGCCCTGAGATGAACATGATGGAATGTGGACAAGGCAGGGTATCCAGAGCAGAACATCATTTATTGACAATAACCAGTATCAAGATCAAAAGATGGGGAACATTTAGATGGGGGTATGAAAGCATTGATCAGTTGAACATACAGCAGAGTTGCTGCAACAACAGATAAATTACCACAAGACTTAGACTTTCTTCTGAAGCCAGATAACCAAGGATGTAACAAGAATTTGAATTTTCATGCAATCTGGTTAATCTCACCAGACACAAAAACTAGTTGTCCACATACAGTATCAGACTTCTCAAGGGGAAAGATGTAACAAATATGCAAAAATAGTAAAGCAAACAAAAGACTAGAGAACAGATTAGCTTCACACTGCCCATAAATAAAGTGTTATATTTAAACCAGAACTTTAAAGCAGAGAGCAATTTTCTAATAAAAACCACATTTTTTTGTAAAACAAATAAGTATGACAATTCTTACAAAGACTTTCTCAATAACATGCTTGAAGCTTTTTTCCATTAATTTTCATTTAATCAATGCAAATATTATTTCCATCTCAGCAAAAACCTTTAGTTTTTCCAAGAGTAATGAAGCATAAAAAAAAGCTGAACAAATATTGTTTAATATCAGTAAAAATTCAAAATAATTTCAGGAAGAATGAGCAACCAGAAAGAAATATCACAATATTATCATTATTTATTACTTCTTGCACATCTTGTATCTTTTGGCAGTGTATCTAATGGAGACTACTGCTAGTGCAGTGATAATTAATACAGATAGGAACAAGTCTGCAGGTTTTCTTCCAATAGTAGAGTTGGTAGAATTATGAGAGATAAGTGCCATCTTTTTGTAGACTGAAATCATCTTTTGCTTTTACTTGCTGCCTTCTGTGAAAGGTATCTCTTAATTCTAGAACGGTTATTTTAGCTTTCTATTTTTTTTTTCCTCCATTGAATAGGTTTTACTTTTGAGGGTCTTTTTAGTGTGATGTAGTTGTTTTCTTGTTTTTTTTTTTTGTTTTGTTTTGTTTTGGATTTTTGGTTTTGTGTGTGGCTTTTCTGTTTTGTTTTGGGTTTTTTGTTTTTGGGGTTGGTTTTTTTTTTTTTGATTGTTAGGGTTGCCATTGACTTCTTACAGTCCTTTGTTAGAATACTTTTTTCATGTGCAATAGTTTAACTTTTTTTTTGTTTAGATTTTAAATTCTACTGAAGTCAGAGTCCCTTGTAGGAAATTAAATGCATTAATTAGTATTGCATGCTCTTTACTCTAGGAGGCTTCTCTTAATTCACATTTATACCAGAAAGTATAATTTCTGATGCAGCACAGTGTGTGCCAAGAAACGAAAAAAATTTTAGTTTGCTTGTTTTTTTAAGGTTACATAGCAAAAAGCTAGGTAAGATGGGGGAAATCTCCAGCACAAAAATGTATGAGGAAGATTGTCTGCATTAGGACCAAAAGTAGAACAGCAGTGCAGATAAAAAATGGAGAAAAACTACCTGCAAAAATTAGAGCAGTAGAAAATTAGAACAGTAATAGAAAACTTTCTTCCTTGACTTTATTCTCAGGTATCCATTTCCCAGGGTATCTATAACCTTGACATTTTGTCTTTTCAGCTCTGTATAATAAAAGCAATAAGTATTCATTCAAGTGTTTTTTCACTATTGATGCAGCAATACTTTCACTGTTCACACCAAGATACAGTTATAGTAACTAGATTTGTATAATACTTGCAATCATACCTTTCTGCAGGAAGGATTTTCATACATTTGGATAAAAGTCTGTTTCTATAAAGAAATGTGTATTACCTTCGTTCATTAGTGTTAGCTTATAAACTTTCTCATTGTTGTAGTTGTTACCACAACTGATAGAAAGTTTTAGCAAATATACTTTTTTAAGTTTTGTTGAATAATAGGCGGAGGAATATTTGTTAGCAGACCAACAACTGTAGCAATAAAAATGTGTGAAGGGTTACTAGGAATGCTTAAGGAACATACACTCCACCTGAACTGTAAGGTTAATTGAAAACAGTTTTTTCCCCTTAAATTAACAGTACATTGGTGTATCTAAGTTCTCAGTTTTCTTTCACAACATAGGTGTGCAGACAGTTTGTTTAGATGTTTAAATATTTTCCCATCTGTTCTGTCAAAATTATTGATTGAGCAACAAGCTATTTGCAATGTCCTATCAGAAGGTCTCTTATCTAATGTATTAAGAAAAGCCATAACTAGGCAAAAAATGTAATTGCTTTTCCAATAAGTTGCCTTGATTATCTAGCACAAAGTATGAAACCAGTATTTTGGTATTGTTCTTTTAAAGATAAAACCCAATGCTGACAACCCTGTGTGTAGAAGATTGACAATGTATTGTGTGAAGCCTTTCATCCTCAAGTTTATTGCTAAGTTTGTCTGTGTTTGCAGAGTCCAGATGTTACAGCAACTAACTACCATTTAGAGGTTTGTGGGAAGTACATTTCTTGGTTGTGAATTTCTGCTGTGTAACCAAAAATCTTCCAGAGGCTGTTCATCAGGGATGTTTTGTTTCAAGAAAATGCAGTAAAAATGGAATTAAGGGATTTTCTACATTCAGCTCAGCTTGTGTCCAAGGCAGTCATACCTTGTCCAGTATTCTGTGATTGGTGAAGTATCAGAGAATCCTAGTTTCACTGAAGGCAAGGGGAAATACATGATTGACTTAAGGTGGTCACAGACTTCACCTGTCAGATGCTGGCTAACCTCCTGAAAAAAAATATTTTCACAGACTCTTGTAAAAGCATTGCATGTGTTTGTATAGACTTCTCTTTGGCTGACTCATTTAATTGCTTGCTTCCTAAGTCTCTGCCCCAAGCCCTTGTAGATAAGAGTTTGCAGATGTGTCTCAAGCTGCTGCATCCCAAAAAACTTTCAGCTCTAGCTACTGAAGAAATAAAGAGATAATAAAAAATATCTTTTCACTGGTTTTCACCATAAAAATTAAATGGATATCAAATTATGTGGACTGTATGATAGGCTTTTAAAGGAGTGACATGCCTAAAGCAAAAGACGCCTGGAGATGCATTCATTGACTGATAAACCTGAGGATTAAAATCTACAACCATTGATGAAGTAGAGGAGCAAGTCTTTTTAATGGATTTTGTTTTCTGGAGAAAAGAAAACTCCCAGTGGTACTAACGTTTTTTATTAATATTTTTGAGTCCAAGACACTAGACTTTTCAGCAGTGGGGAATATTATTAGAAGATTGCTTTTTTTTGTCAATAAATGCAAATACAAGAATATTTTTCTTTTCTGATCTGTAGTTACTTGTCAGCAAAATGAATTGTTATGTGTGAGGGGCAAACACAATTGAATGACTGCGATCTTAGCAGCCCTGCAGTGTTTTTGTGTTGTCTTAGTCATCCTAAAGGCAAAGTGCAGGCTGTGAACTGGATTTTTTATTTTGTATGTAGGGCTTGATGGTCTGTGCTCTGGGATGAAGCACTATCCCATCATATACTTGGTCATTGCCGATAATACTTTCCAGAAACCCCAAAGTGTGCAGAGATAGCAGAGTCACTAGAGAACACATTGTTTCACCTTTTTACAGTTGGCTATCCCTGCTATCTCAGTAAATTTAAAAAAGAGTTGAGTTGCCTTTTGACCACAATACAAATGAAAGTTTTAAGGTAAATAAATAGCTTTCCCTTAGCTGAAACTATTATATTGTCCAGTGCCTCTAAAACATCCATAAAAGCACTACTACTAAAGTACTAAAGTGCCTGCATATGCCTGGCTAATGTTTCTTGCTTGTTAGAAAGTGTGTATGTTACTTAACCTCTTGCATATTTATCTAAGACTGGAAAAATACAAACTTCATTAGCACCTCTACAGCTTTTTTAAAAGCATCCATATAAGCTCAGGCTGTGTCCTTGTACTGTAGGTGTTAGCGTAAGTTTTAGAGGAGCATCAATGCCTGTAAAAACTGCAGTGGTTTCTGTGCAGCAATGAGTTTATGCTCACTTTGGAACCCTGTTGTACTGCTAGGTTTCTTTAGAGAAATACAGGTTGGGAAGAGAATCAGGCCCTTAATCTTCCCATTAAGTGAGCACAGCTGTTGCAGCTGTCTGCATGCAGGAGGAACTGGCAGGGTCAGCGTGGCTTCTGTGGTGTAACTTCAGGGCAGAGTTTGACAAACATTTCTTTCTGCAGCAATGCGGTGTCCAATGCTGCCTGCCCTGGTGTTCTCACTTGTGCTACTGCAACTGTTCATGTGGCAATTGAGTGGCTTAGGTCAGAAAACTTGACTCAGGTGAGAAATAACCCAGGGTGAAGCTTTTTTTTCCTTTTTTTCTTAGTACTGGTCTACTCTCTGAGTAGTGTGTTGTATAGTTTTGGCAAGGTAAGGGAAGCTGTGGTGAGTAACATAAACAAGAGTGTGAGTTAGGCTGGCACTGCCTGTGAAAGAACCAGTTGTTGAACTGGAGCCCTAAAAACAAATGGAGTAAAATTCCCTCAAGTAATAAAAATGATGGTCATTTTTTGAGTTTTATTTCTCATAATCTGTGGTTTCATCCAGACTGAACTGCAGTCAGCCCACCTCCTGATTTACTCAACACTGGGAATTCACTTGGGTACGGTGATGATGTGAGGTGTAAAATAGGGATGAGTGACTATAAATGTTATCCACGCACTGAAGTCACATCATGCTAGAGCTCTCATCTCCTAAAACCTCACCTAGATCTTGACGAGGTGGCTTGGGACTTTGGCACCCCATGTGTGCGAAGCAGATGAAGGAAGGGAAGTCATATATCTGAATGATCTCACTATTTAAACAAATTTTGTGGAAGAAAGCATGTGACTTCATCTTTGCTTCATGAAAATGCACCTGACTGGAGTCGGTACTCAGTGTAGCTGCTCTTTCTGTAGCTTATGAGTTCCATGTCATCCTTTTGTGTGATACCCCTAGAAAACACTAATGTATTACTTTGCAACAGATACCATAGTGGTTGAGCTTGTGCCCTTTATGATGGTTTTGGTGGGCCTGCTGCCTTTCCTGCTGTGACCTTGAAGGGACTGGGTTGTTAGGACAGTGTATTTGCTTAAAGACAAATTTGTGGGCCCTTACAGGGGGGGACAAGAATTGGCTGGAGATGATGGAGGCAGCTTTTAGGGGCAGCGTACAAAGCCCAAGAGATCAAGCTTTCCACTGTGTCTGTACGTGGCCAGGTGCTTAGGCTGATACCCCGCATATACAAGGATACCCCACAAATACTGGAGGGAGAGCAGTATCAGTCCTCACAGCCAAAGGAGGCATTTCTAAAAGCAGGTACCCACCTCATGGTAGGCAAAAGATTGAGTTATTCATAGGTACAAAGCCTGCAGCTGTGTGTCATGTTCATTTTAGCACTGAGTTGAGGTTTTCTTGACCTATGTTCAGTGTAATTAAAAACAAATCCCTCAAATCCAAGAATTGTTTGGAAAGGATTCTGTAATGCTAGGGCAGTGTGTATAGACGTGTTCTCCTGCCTGTCCTCATTGTATGGATTTGGTCACAGGAGCTGCTGGACTCCAGCATTTCCATTGATTTGTTACAGTCTACAAATCCTGGAGTTTCTTAACACCATGAGGAGCAGAAATGACTTAAAGAAAATAATTGTGTGTATTTACTGTGAATGGATTATGCGCAATTTTATTATATTAAAATAAGTTGAGATGCATTTTGCTTTATTTACGCTATTTTCAGGCTGTTTTCCTTTTGCCTAAATGAAACCCTTTTGATGCTCTTGCTTGTCTGCCTGGCTGTAAACCAGGTATTTAAACAAAAATAAAGAGTTGCCAGCTTTGCCAGCTGGGGATGAGAACCCGGCTGGTGATATGCGGGTTCGGGAGGCAGTTAATCCAGCTTTTATGCTTTTTTATGATTTTATGTAAAAAGAGGTTAAAAATCACATTTGGCTCTTTCTTTGTACCACTGTTTTGTTGCTGTTGTGGGAATGCAGCAAAAGGTTGCTCATACTTTTTATTATTATTAGGTAAAGTCCTGCATAAATTAGGTAAAGCCCCAGATACAGTTTGCTTTAGCTATTGGCCATGTGATTTGCCTTGTTCAGAGAATGATATGTTTTATCTTCCTGTTGCCTTTTATAAATCACACATGCAAACCACACCTCAACTTACTTGTAAAAAGGATCTACCACTGCCTCTCAATTTTATATATTTTACTAGCTTCAAAAGAAAAAGAGCAGCTAACTATACAGATAGGAGAAATAGTAACAGTGCTAATAGATATAGTAGAAAAATATTTAATGCTTTTATTCTGTGGCAGAAGAAACGGTGACTTAAAGACAAGCGTCACAGGTTTCATATACAGTTTTTCAGCAAATAGCTTGCAATATGCTCAAACTCATAAAACATTTAATTAATTTCAAAATGTAGGAGTTAGTTTTGTCATATGTACTTACTAAGATAATTTGTTGTATTTTACACTTCCCAAAATTTCACCCTCTATTTGGAAATATCAATGATGTAATGAGTCTCTGTGTTTTGGCACAGTTGTAAATAGTGTGTGTTAATGTGTTAACATTTATGATTTTTTAATCTTATATACACAAGAGGGATTTGTAATACACTTCTTTGCATCATTTTTCTACTACTAATCCTTGAGGACAGTGAAAACTAGGAATATGAGTGCATTAATTACTGTGAGATTGTCAAAATTGCCATACTGGATCAGATTGCATTTTGTTTCTGCTAATAGCATCTACCAGATACTTCAGAGCAGGCTTGGATTTACTGAGGGAGAAAAAGGAGAGGCAGATTAACGAGCTCGACACCTCATTAGGGCTGGCTAAGGTAGTGCATGTGTCCTATGATGTGGTCACGGCCCCTTAGTCTCCCCAGACAGGTGAGGACTGTGTCTGCCCTTGCTTCAGAGGAAATTATTGGAAGTCATCTTACACTTTTTAGACAATCACAAGATAACGTACTCATGGAAGAAGGTTATTTCTGATCTGTTAGAGGTTGCCTTATTCATTAAAGCCTGAAGTCTTTACTACACATCACCAGATTTTCACTACTATATATCTAAATGACTGTTCCAGTGTGTCTACTTACAGTTTGAATCTAGGTGAGCTCTTTGTGGTGGTGATTGCATGTGTCTGTGTGTTGTAAAAAGTGTTTTGTTTTCTGTGAATTAGTTTGTTGGCTTTTTTTTTAATCAGTCATATGTGTTGCCTTTCACAATCTGCCTTTTAATGATACAGAAACAGTTCTTTATAAAGAATTATTTAAATCTTTATAAACATAATCCAACTCTATTAGTTGTATTTCTCTGATCTTTCTGTTTAATATTTAAGTTTAATTTCTTGGTTTAAGGTTTTTGCCTCTTTAATAGATCTTTGTGCAGCAAATACTGGCAATTTGGCACATACAGTTGTAGTGTCTTCTGTATTACCAGTTTTTAACTTCTAACTGTTGCATCTTTTTTGAATGAAAGGGTATGATCTTCTAGAAATTCACAGAAACTGGAATTATGTATGTATATATTCAGTAGCCTTCAGTTTCCTTATTGCTTATGGTTTCATTATGGGTGTCTGCTGCTGTTATGTTGTCTCCATTTCTACAGTTTAATATGAAGGTGTATTAAGGTCAAGACACACTGCTTAGATTCCTTATTCCAATGCTCTGGGGCTGCTGGGAGAAGAGCAGTGGAGTAGGTTGTTTTTAGGTACATAACACTGGAGGCATTATGTTAAGAAATTATATAAACCTTACCATATTTCTGTGATCGTATCATATAAAAATAGTATCATAGTAAACATAGTAATATTTCTTTGCATTAGCGCAGTTCAACTGTTTGGACTATTTAATGGAACGTAATGAAACTGTCAGGAGAAATGCATTGAGGACTTTTAATATAAACAAAGATCATAAAGAAGCTAAGCTTGTCTTAGTAAGATTAAGGTGTTTCTAAATTTGAGGCTTTATTCTTACAGGTGGGGTAAGGAGAGAAGGAAGCGACTGAGCAAGGAGATGCTTCACTTCTCCCAGAAGAATGCTAACGAGGCAGTAGTGCCTGTAGATAGTGTCTCTTTCTAGATCTGTGTACACTATAAATGGGATGGTAGGGGACATAGGAAAGGGGAAAATGTAGTCATGATCATTTTGAGCAGGTCATTCTCAATATTTTATTTTGCTTTTAGCAGTAAGGTCCCCAGTATGCCTGGAATTTCAGTGAGTTCAGGTGTGTGAGTCAGTACTCCAATTGCATGTATTGAGCCGGGTTCTGGGATTCCTTGTAGCACACTGTGAAAATCAAGTCTTGGAAACACGTTCATATAGAGATGCATCAAACAGACTGAAATGATTGTTCTGAAATAGTCCATGTCTTACAGCTGGTTTTGGTTTCTGTCTTAGGTGTTGGAAGATAACGACTATGGTCGTGCAGTGGACTGGTGGGGATTAGGAGTTGTCATGTATGAAATGATGTGTGGAAGATTACCGTTCTACAACCAAGATCATGAGAAACTATTTGAACTGATACTAATGGAGGACATAAAATTTCCTCGAACTCTCTCTGCAGATGCAAAATCATTACTATCAGGCCTACTGATAAAGGATCCAAATAAGCGGTAAGTGAAATTACTTGGGTATACAGGCATAATAAATTATTATACTGAGTAATGTAAAAATAGGCCAGTGGTGCCTGGTCTTCCTGGCTGAAGGATCTGTCAGTCACTGGGAAGGGCCATATGCAGCTAGGCAGTCTCAGATTTCCACTTGCAGCAACGATATACAAAGTGAGTTTAACAAGCAAAAAGGGAAGAAGCACGTGGAAGAGAATACTTTTTTAATCATTCACAGCAAACACGGGGATCTTTTTAGGTTTAGATTGCGTACTGGTACAGAGGGAAAGCTCTCAGTTGTTTTTCAGAGTATGTCTCAACCCTGAGCTGGCTGTAGTGTCTCACGGGGACTACAGCACTTTTTATTGGAAGTGATCATGCCGGAAGACATATATAGACAGCCACAGCTAAATTTTATTAGAGCACTTAAATAAATCACATATTAGACCATGTAAACTAGTAACTTGTTAAAGAATACATGTTCCTAGCGAAATTTAAGTACAGTGGTTTGAAAGCAAGTATCACCCAGCTGCTGCCTGTGCCCTTTAGTGGTGGGCTTTCCCCTCTGGGAGCGTTGCCTAGGAGAGCCATTTTGCAGTGGCTCCTGCGCTGGGCCAGCAGTGTCCAGTCTCCTGGGGTTCTAAAACGAATCTCTGTAAATCAGTGAGATTTGTCTGTAGGTCCCCTCTTTTCCCTAGTCTCTCTGTTGTTCTTGTGAGTCTTTTGGCATGTTTCAAGGCTGCAGGCATTCTTGTGTCTGTCTCTCTTCTCTAGTCCTCTGTTCTCAAGAAGTTTTCAGTAGTGGGCATTGCTCACTGGCACTCAGGGCAGGGCTGGTTGCCATGTCTCTCTGGGGGGATTTGCCTGCACACAGCTGAGTGCAACAGCCAGGACAACATAAGTGGTCAGCCTTTCTGCTGCTGCCCAGCAATGCCTGTTTAACTGAATTTACTGTATGTAGTAAAAGCAAACTGTGACCAACCAGCCAAATACATGGAGAGTAAAGAAAAAATTTGTTCCTGTAGCAACTCCTAATGCATTTTAACCTCCAAACGATCTGACCCATCAAATATGTTAACCTCTAGAATTGAAAAGATACTTCCTCATAATTAATTTTTGCAGACAGTACTGTTTATTACAGACTTACATTTACAAGCTTATTCATATTCAAGTTCTGGTGCTAGCTAATGCTAAATAGGGTGGGAGCACAGAGGTTAACTGCAACTCAGCTTTTCTCTGAGCAGCTGGATGGGAAGATACTGAGAGAAGTCTGGAGACTGCAGGCTAACTGGGATGCTTTGCAGAGACAGGATTTTACAGTGAATACAGCTTGGAAGTGAGAATACTTTTACACCCAGTTACTGCAAGACTGAGGTAGTAGTCCAAAATATTTTTGTAATTTGGCAGCAGGGTAATACCAGTACAGTTATTTTTTTTCCTTGGTTGTGGGAATTACTGCTCTTTGCAATAAATGCTTTAGAGAGGAATTTATTTTACTTAAAAGGTTGCTTTTAAAATTTATATCTTTATATCTTGAGCAGTTCCTTTTAATGAAACACAAACTTCTTGTGTCATTCTTCTTGTCAGTATTTGACATGTATGGGCTGCTTGTCCGCTTAAGATTAGCTTTTTTTCTGTTGCAGCTTTTTTCTGTTAGACCAGTAGGATAGCCAGTCTCAGGAAGAAGTTAGCTGAGGGCTGAGCAGTCCTGAAATTCCACATGCTGTTGAAAGGGGCAGAGGTTCCCTTCACTGGATGTGTGGTTCTTTCTCCACCAACAGCAGCAGCTCAAGGGAGCTCACTAAACTTGTTGAGTCAAATTTGACTTGCTAATGCAACAAGAAACGGCCAGTTCTTTCTCATTTTCTCATTGCAGGGTTAGTTTTCTTCCAGGTTAGTGAGCTGACTCAGCTCACAGTCATCAGTGGGAATGATGTGGTAGATGCAAGTGAGAGGGGAGAGGTACGGGCAGGGGTGGGACCCTCCCGTTTTGGCAGCAGTGACCACTTCTGTGAGTTCAAATCACCTTGGGCATGTTCGCCCAAAGTAGGTGGAATTCACTTCCTAAGATGATTTACCAGACAGAGTGTGGCTTTGGCAAGCTGTGGGCTACAGTGAATAGTGTGGTTATTTACAATGGCCTTTAAATAACCTTCTCAGCAGGCCTACAATTTATTAATTTATACTAATTGACTCAGATTGAGACTATTTTATGGTAATTGGTTAATTGTTACAGCACCCAGATGCAACAGCAGTGAACACTGTATAAAAATGATGTGTGAGTCATTACTGATTCAGTGCCTGACACCTCCTTGGCAAAATTTTATGTCAGCATTGTTGGGTTGGTTTTGGTTTCTAATGGTGCCAACGTTAGTTGGTCTTTTCAGGAAAACTAAACTTAAGTGTGTTTTTAAAATTCATGAATTATTAATAAAGCTCATCATGGACAGTAATGAGTGCTGTAGCTGGAATAATCAAATAGAATAGACCATGGCATGGGTACTTCTATCACATTTTCTCTTGACGTCACCTGAATTCATATTAAACAGGTGAGAATTACATATTAAATGGGTGAGAATTGTGCCCAGATAGTCAAACACAAATGGTCAATTTTCCAACTATTACAATAACTTAATCTCCCTTTAAGAGTAACGCTTGTTTAATATGATTTTTTTTCCACTCTTTTTAGACTTGGTGGAGGCCCAGATGATGCAAAAGAAATCATGCGTCATAGTTTCTTTGCTGGAGTAAACTGGCAAGATGTATATGATAAAAAGGTATGTCTTTATGTGACATGGAATAATCTGGCTTCTGCAAGGTGGTTTCAACTGATAGTCATAGGTCTGCTGCTCTCCGAAGTTAGTCATGTTTTTCTTTGCAACTTTTTGTGTTAATATAAATGAATTGTTATTCTGAACTAGGTGTACTTAATCTTGTTGTCAGTGGACCAAAAATAAATTTTGCAAACGAACCTAAACTCAGCAAAGATTTTTCTTTTATTATGTAAATGTCCAAATCTTTTCCTTTACTTTTTTCTTCCTGGGCCTTCAAGAGAAAAGTAGGTGTATGACTCAAGATAATGTGAGAAAATGTAATGGAAGTTTATCCTGAATTGTCTTTTTATTTCTGCCTTTTATTGAAAAGTTGTGTAATGGAAATAGGAGAATGAAGTGATTGGAAGGGACTCATAGCAAAAATCTTATTTCTGATTGTTTGTGTTTAAGCAGAAATCTTTTTCAAACTTACTTTTAAAGAGATATCTAAGAAAATTAAAATAGCATTAAAACACTGAGCCAAAACAGCTTGTGGAGAAAGCGAGTACTGGGAATTCAATTGGAACAGTTTTCCCTAAACCCAGTCCTGTTCCTGTAATGATCAACACTTTGGGGATGATTTTAGAAAATGAATTTATCTTACTCAGTAGTGAAACTCAATTTGACTTAAATTGTTTTATATACAGAAGCTGCTTTTATCTCAGTACTTGTGTAAGAATTTACTTGTTGCTATAAACCCCCTCTATTTTGATAAAGTCTTTTTTTCCCCAACTGTTTCATATTGTTAATCTGCCAGTTGAGCTGCGTAATTTTAAAAGATAGATTTATCTCCTTTTTTTGCTTTGTTCAAATAAAAGGAAAATGGAAGACATACGAATGAGCAGAATATGTTTATGCTACAATGTCAATGATACAACCTGTTTTTTCAGTTGTTGTTGAACTGGAATTTTAAAAATGTGTGGTTGTTGGTGTGGTACTTCTCTGACAAATACCGGAATTGAAATAAGCCTGTATATGATGATACAAAATATGGTACTCTGAAGTTACTTGATACAAGTGTGATTTTTCTCTGGCAGTATCATGACGTTTCAAGAAACTCTAAAATAAATGATCAGAGTAAGTATATTAATCAGGTTACTTTATGAGCTCAACCACTGGTTGGTTATGTAAGGACTTTGTAGAGAAGCACTTTGAGGATAAAATCTAAAAATACAAGTTGAGGACCTTTCTGGAGTTTAAAGAAAACCACTAAAATCAATTGGATTGCAGTGTGCTAGGAGTGGGTGAGAAAGAAAAAACTGTTACATTACTCTTGCTCATAATTATTTTGCATTAGAAATAGAACTCTGAATTCTACATTGTTCAACATCATATTTAGTTAAGAAAATATAGATACCCTTAATTTTTAAGTATGAGCTTTGAGACTTTCCAAATCAATATGGCAAATGTCTTTCAGTGAAGATCTTATTCTAAGCTATTAATATAAAAGGAGGTATTTTGCAGGTATAAATATATATATGTATAAAAATTATATAAATTTATATAAATACATATAAATATATAAGTGCAGGTATTTTGCATTTATGCTCATGGAGGTGGGTATGGCTTATTGGAGTATTATAACTGGAGAAATTGTGGTCATTCATTGTGTACTCTGTCCACTGTTGCTTTGAGAAACTAAATTTGCCAGTAAAAAGTCAATTGAATTTTCTCAGTTGAACAGTTAACTTCAAGGATAATAGGAATTGCTTTTGTGCAGTATTGGCACACAGCGTGTTCTTTGTCAAAAAATAACTCATGAAAATGACTTCTGACAGTATGCTTTTCTGTTTAATTAAAAAATAGTTTTGTTCCTATTACAAAGCCATTTGTCTGGTTAGTTAAAATATCCAGTTGTTCCTTTTGCACACACAGTCTTACCAGTTCTGAAGTATGCAGAGTGTAAGACTGTGCTCTGAAATATAAACTTCAAACATAATAATAAGGTTAATGAACTTTCACTGAGTAAGTTTATTAGAATGCTTATGTGAATATTTTTGAGGTTTTGGTATTCTAAAATAACTCAGGAGGAATGTGCATCAAACAAATTTGATTTTCAAATAGATTTATTCTATGCTTGCTTCTGTTGCTGATATTATTAGTAGTATAGTCTTCAGCAGTAGGGTCACTTGATGAAATTGATAGTTGATATAATTATTTGCATAGTAAAAATTTTTCACAGTATTCTTGCCTGAGGTTTATGCACCATGAAACTGTAATTTTCTGGCTGCATTTCAGGAATGTGTTTCTGTTAGCAATGAAAGAACTGAAGTTCACATTCAGAGTAATGGAAACCAAAAAGTCATGTGTATTCCAAGTAGTCGCTGGGGGATAGTTTTGTACATGTGCACACTATGCTCCTGTGCCACTAATTTTACCATTTTTACTAGAGATCAAGTACATCTCTGTACTTACGAGGTTATCACTTTACTGGTGTGATTAGAGACAGAATTATGTATCTGTAGACTTAGAGTAATTCATGCAACGAACAGTAGCTCTGTCAGGTCAAATGGATCCAAATGGTCAAATGGAATTATTAGCTCTCTGATACTGCTAACTAGTTAAACTAATTTGGTACCACACAGTGATAATAAAATGTTGTATGGCACACTGGAGCAGAGAAGGTCGTTGCCTTTAAATGAAAAATGTATAGTAGTTAGCGTTTGTGATCAGATGTATTTATTTTTGGCAGAAAAACCATGAGGGCATATGAAAGAGAGCAGCTTGTGCCAGGTTCTTCCTGTGATCATCTCAGCCCTGATGAGTTTTTATCCCTGTGCCTGGGTATGAGAAATTGAATAGTTTGGCAAACTCTGAAGACTTCCAAAGCCCATATACTTCTAAATAAAATATTTGTTTTATTTTTAGCTTGAATCAGGAAGCTTTTTGAAATTTCTCTGTTACTCATTTAAGAATTCATTTAGCATATTTTTATTTGGGTTGCAGAAATATTCTTAAGTTGTTGGATGGTCTGTCTAAGGTCTTTCACCAAACAAAAAACACATGAGCATTAATTTAAAGGTAGGAATTTGGGTATGTCTTCAGGCTTGCAGCTTGAAGCACTCAGGTAGCCTCATGGCAAAGGAGATCCAGACCTTGTAGCGAAGCCAGGGTTTCCTTCTGCATGTAGTAGGGATGAAGGAAGAAAGAAACCCTATGGGAATTGGGGCTGAGGTACATATATCTCCTTCTGGTTTCTGATAATAACCCCAGTTGTTCCCTAAGCAAATTGGAAAGTGCTAACAAATTTATTTGTTAGTACTGGGAAGGGAGTGGGGGCAAGTGGCCATAATGGTTAAAGCTGGGGTATCTGACTTTGCTGCAGGCACAGCACTTGCAGAGGCACCCATCTGGGTGGAGGCAGAGGCTTTCAGCATGAAGTCTGTCAGCTGCAAGAAGCTGTTCCTTACCCTTCAGCTGTGCCTACCTTCGCTTTACTTAAGACACAACAAGAGCAGATGATGAAATCCCATGATTGAAGCCCTGGGTTCAGGCCTGGCAAAATCTGCAGTATAACTATAATCTCAAATGCATGTTTAAGTACTTTCGTCTATCAGGTTTTAAGGGAAAGGGCAGGAGGGAAATAGGAAAATATCAACATCTGGTTTTAGGCCACTGCTATTTGATTCGTACTATTTTTGTACGGTTATCTGCAGTGCAACAAAGCCTGTAGAAATGACCCTTGTTACTTGCTTTTGTGTTGTTGCCATGCAAAGTAGTAAAAAGATCAGAAAACTGCTAACCAGTCTGATCTTTTCATTGTGTTTCCAGTGATACTTTATATGGGCAGACCTAGTGGTTGGTCACCACCCCTTCTGCCAGCTGCTTGAATTTACAGGGAAGAAAATATACATACGGGCGTCTGATTCTTAAATTGTTGCTGTAGTCCTGGAGGTTGTGGTTTCTCTCTGTCCGTTGTGTGAGCATCCTGTCACTTGGAAAACAGAGTTTGTCCATGGGCAGCATCCCCCGCTGAAGCCTCCCTTGCTGCGGATTTGTGTTGCGTGTCCTTCCACCGCTGAAATCCCAGCTCTTCCTCCTCCCCTGCCTCACACCCCCACATGCAGTGTCCCAGCAGGGTATTTCCAGCTCCCGGCTGTGCTGCAGCTGCTGGCTGGGCAGCAGGCTGCCTGCTTCTGCGCCGGCTATGGGGGTGAACCAGTCCCGACACCAACACTTACTGACTGGTTTCAAGCTCAACTCAAATCACCGTCTTTCCCTCCGTGGAAACTCTAGTCTGGGGGGGTGGACAGGGATGTCTCCCTTCTATTCCGTAAACTAGAGTAAGTAGTCCTGTGGGAAGTGTCTTATGTTCCTAGTCTTTTCTCCATCATGGTGCGTTTGCCCAGGCATTCGAAATTTGTTAGGGAAGGACATACAGATGGACAGATTGCATAATCTCATCAGTTCCTGTTTCCTTTGGTAACTGAGCTAGCATCAGAAAAAGGACAGACAATTATTGTTAGGAAAGGAAAATTGGTATTTTAAAGGACTTAAATATTTTTAATTAAAATACTGTTGTTGACAATCTAATGTTGAAAGACTGAAGTAAGGTTTTGTGTTGTTAGTATCTCTGTGTGATTTTTAGGGTCACCAAGCATTTGCTTTGATGGGAGCTTAAAAGGTGTATAAATGAGGGAACACGTATTAACAGATGCACAGCAGAAAACTACAAAATTTGGAGGCAAGCTTTGCTAGTGTCCTTTTAAGATGCTTTATTGTGGTATATTATAAGTTAATGAATTTCAGTTTATGTGAAAATAGACTGTTTACTTAGAATGCCATTTAGTGAGTTAGCTAGTTTATTAATACAAATACTTTTTCTTTTTTTGAGTTGAGAAGTCTGTTTGTGAACTGTGACATGTTTTCAGCACTTCCAGCTGAGCATGCTTGTGATGAAATACAAAGGTGTATATCAATGATGTGACCCCATTCTCTTCACACAGTATAATTTATTTTTTCCATCATTCTGATTTGGCTAGTCTGTCTCTTCTGTTTGATTCTTGAAAATAACAACTTTGGAGTTTTGGTTCTCCAGGAAAGTTTAAGGTAGATAAAAGTTTGATTTCTGGACATCAAATCACGAACACTTAATTAGCAATACTTAATTAACTTTCATGGTTAGAAAGAACTGTAACATTTTACACAGTTTTTGACATAAGTCAAACTTGAATAATAAACTAGATGGAAATTGTAGAAATACAGCATGTGATGACAATACAAAGCATTACTGAAATACCTGTTTTGTAGTTATTTTTAAAATAAATCTTCACAATACATAAGCTGTGAGAACAGCAGAATTAATGTCATACATTGTAATTTTTTAATAAAGAAGAGTCATATATGTTGGGAAGCAGCAGTGATTTTTTTTTTTTTAATTGGACGACTTGGTATGTCATACTGAAGTTGAACTATAGGTAAGATTCAAATAGTTATCCCTTTTGAATAAAACCTGAATTTGAACAACAGTGCTCACTCTTTAGTATTTATATGATACGTAGGGAATTACTGTGCTTGGGAGTTTGGAGATTATAATCTAGTTATCTTGTTTATTTAAATGAATAATTCAGTGGGGATGGGGTATAGGTTCTCCTCTTACTCCTTGCACACTTTATGTCAGAGTACTTTTCATCTGCAGTCTGTGGTAGATGAGATTCTTATGGTAGTGTTGAGTTCATTGGAAGGAAGGTTTCCTTTAAAATAAAGGAAGGAAGATCAGATGACGTTCTTAAGCATCATATTTTTCATTTGGCAGATCGAGTGCATCACAGTTATTTTGAAGTAGATTCATCCACTTCCTATACAACACCAAGACAAATGATTGCTGTCAGATATCTTTGAGCAAATAACGTTACATATTTTCTCTCATACTGAAATATTGGTGTAGTTGTTCAGTAAGTGTGAAAAAGCTCAAGATGTAGGATGGAGCCTGTCTGTTCATCTCTGTGTGACTGTACCAGTTAGGTACCGTACCTGCCCCTTTCCTTCCCCAGGAGATGGGTGGCAGGTTTCCCAGGTCTTGAACTGTGGAAGAGCAGTGGTGTTTCTCACACACTGCTCTTGATGGATGCTAAATGGAAATGCCATTCACTGGAGATAATAAGGACAGTAAGAATTTGATATTGCTTCTACTGTCATTTCTAACATCAAGCCTTGGAAATGGCCGGCGCAGATTCAGCTTGACAGATGGGTGTGAAATTGGATTTTTGTCTTGAACATCAACTCTTACAGTCGCTTCACTCACACTGAGTTTAGACTTTTATTTCTTTATTTGTACACACACATATGTAGCTATGTATATGTGTATGTGTAATGCATAAATGCAGAAAATCTGTATTTCTGGTCCTCTAAATTGTCAGGTGCTTGAGGTGCAGTCTTCTGTCCGGTTCGAGTGTGTTCTGCCTGAATTTGCACAGACCAGTAGAGGAGAAAAATCGTCCCATACTAAAGCTGGGCAGCTGAGACCGAGCAGTGTGATTCTCTCACAGACTGACAAGGCCTGTGCTTAACAAAAGCTCATCTTACTCCTTTTGGACACAGGTTACTGGGTGTGCCTTGGCGTGCTCACATTACTCTTGGACTCTCTGACTTCTCAGGTCAGAAGTGGGGAAAAGCTCTGGCAATAGCGGCTGGATGCTGTTTCCTTGTGGCACCAAACATGAAATGCTGTTGGCTGTAGAGTGGCATCTTCATTTTGTGATCATCAGAGCTGTAGTTAATGTTGGGTGTTTTCCCCTTTGTCATTAAACGTCAGCTTCAGTCTCCTTTGGGATGTATCGCAAAGCTTCTGAGTTCTTATTGGGGCTCTGTGTCAATCTAAGTGGTTATTTCTGCAGCAGTTGCACCCTTTTTGTCTTTCTAACGGTTTCATTACAGCTGAAATTTGTGGAGATTTTACTTTCTGTTTTTAAATAAAATCTGACAATTAACGAACAAAGGTGGCACCCCTCCAGAAAGATGATTGCCAAGTTTCTGTAGCATGGCCTGGCATGTTGGTGACATAGCTTACAAAATTTGTCTTGAATGGTTCTGTCCCCAGTCACCTGAATGTGGTGTTGAACTATTGTGTCCCTCTGCGTACACTTGTGTGCATCATACCATATTCTGTACTTCTGCTTTGTCTGAAAGGTTTTTGAGAAAGAATTGCATACTGCATTTCTCTCATTTTCTTCTGGAGGTGATGCCTGAGCTCTGTGTGCTGATTCTTCACAAAATTTATTTTAGAGATTCTCCCATTAGAACTGGGAGTGTGTCTTGTAAGTATCCTGACCGTAATATGAAGGTCAGAGAAAGAATTTACTTGGGGGAGGGGGAGGCGTGCCTTTGGTGGCAGATCAGGAGGCTGGAGTGGGATGTCTACAAGACTTTAGCCACAGCTGGTTTGGTGTAGGTGGGGTAGAGCAGGTAGAAAGGAGTGATCCCCAGTTCTGGCTGTCCTCACAGCCGTGCTGGTGGAAATGATGCTGTGAGGGAAGGAGGCAAAGTGTGTGGAAAGAATTAAGAAACCTTTCTGCTGCTCTCTGTTGAGTCGTATCTGTGCATCTTAATCTCAGCTACCATTTGCTCTTTTCCATAGGTGATAGGGGATGGTTGGTGCATGTGAGGGTATAGCCTGTATAAATACCAGCATAAGCTGTTGTGGAGAGCCACATGGCTGCATGGTTTGTTTTTGCAGTCACTGAAGTTTCTGACTATGTTTAATGTCCAGGATATGAAGGGTACTGCTGTAGGACGGATGAATCCTAAAACACCAATGACACAAATTTGCATCGGGTTCTGGCCTTCTGGTTACAGCCTGGAGTTCCGTGTGTTTTACTTGTTTCAATTCCCCAGACAGCTAAGGTTCTGCCATAACTGGAAGTTTCATCGGCTGACTTACTGGATGTTATTTATAAACAGTTTTCTATTGAGCCTAGCTACTGAGCATTGAATTGGAGCACCAACTTCCTCCCATCACCCGTGATTGATGAATTTTGCTTTAATGGTGCTTTTCATACCTGATTGAAACTATTATTGTAATTATTTGTTCCTTAAGAGTCATTTAGTATTGTGCTTCTCTTCCTAAAATACAGTTTGTGAAGTATTTTCATAATCATTCCTATTTCAGATAGATGGATACGACAAGGGGATGATCTAAAGTTGCAGTGAGGCCTGTTCATTTTGGTGTACTCTAAAAAAAAAAAAAAAGAAAAGAAAAAACCCCCTGACTAAACCAGTAATTAGTCAGTAAGTTTTTGAGGAAGAAACTTGTGAGCTAATGCATTATCTTTTTCCTCTCCAGTTGCAGATCCATACATTGCTATATATTATGAACTTACCCTGGCCTTCCTTTTGTTTTTCATTAACTACTCTGACCTAAACAGCAGCTGTTAAAGACTGCAGAGTGAGTGTTTTCTCCTTCTCTTCACACAGCGGTTGTAGCATGAAAGGTCTCTGGTTTACCTCATAGCAAGAGTGGTTTGCTCTACTGGAGAGGTGTATTGCACCATTGGAAAGACGTTGTTTCTTGTCCTTGACTTGGTAAATGAGAACATATTTCTTAAGCTTGTATTTTCATATGAAAAGTTTTAATTCTTGTGAAATGGTGTCCTGGTTTTGGCTGGAATAGAGTTAATTTTCTTTCTAGTAGCTGGTATGGGGTTGTGTTTTGAGTTCAGTATGAGAAGAATGTTGATAACACACTGATGTTTTTAGTTGTTGCTAAGTAGTGTTTAGACTCAATCAAGGATTTTTCAGCTTCTCATGCCCAGCCAGCAAGAAGGCTGGAAGGGCACAAGAATTTGGGAGGGGACACCACATGCGACGTCATGCCCAGTATATAAACTGGGGGGAGTGGGCCTGGAGAGTGGACCGCTGCTCGGGAACTAACTAAGCATCGGTCAGCAAGTGGTGAGCAATTGCATTGTGCATCACTTGTTTTGTATATTCCTCTTCTTTTATTAGTATTGTCGTTTTATTATTGTTATTATTATCATTATTATTATTATTTTCTTCCTTTCTGTTCTATTAAACTGTTCTTATCTCAACCCACAAGTTTTACCTTTTTCCTTCTGATTCTCTCCCCTGTGCCACTGGGTGTAGGGAAGTGAGTGAGCGGCTGCGTGTTGCTTAGTTGCTGGCTTGGGTCAAAGCATGACAAATGACGTTTTCTGTTTCTGATCTGGAAAAATGATCCCAGTCGGGGAAGTAGTAAAATTGTTACAAACCTGTTATCTAATAGATTTTTTGCTTACTGAATTTATCTAGTGTTTACTTCAAAGCATCTTTTAAAAGGATGAGCAGTGGTGATCACTTGGCCTTTAGTAGAGTATGTTACTTGTCTTCATGTAATCTTCTTTTTTTTTTCTTTTTTTTTTTTTTTTGACTTTTTGAGTGTTATTCTCTGAAACAGAAAAATGGCAGTGTGGGATGTTCCACTGGAGTAACTCTGTGCTTAGGAATTATGTGGCTGCTTTGCTAGGGGGTCATAGAACTTTGGAATTCTGTTTTAATAGTGCAGAATTGATTGGGATGGCCAGGATGCATATAAAAATAATTTTCATAAAGTGCAGGAGTTTGTACAATAAAACAGAATACTTTGTTTTTAAACACAGGATGTAACTGGATTTATACCTGAAAGATTCTTCTGATGTTGAGTTTATATATGTTAACTCCTTAAGCATTTATCCTACAATGCCACAAACCTTCACTTCAAATACTCCTCTGCTGTTTTATGTTTTCTGTTCAGGAAAATGTAAGGGAAGACTGAATTTAGTTTTGTAAAAGTATTAATCAGATTTATTGTACTGTTTTAAGTATATGCAAGTGATAGATTTATATTTCCTTAATAATTGCTTGGACTGTTACTGAAGATTTGGATCAGATAAAATAGAGCTCTTAGTATATACTCAAAATGCCAAATAAACTGTTGCAGGGAGAAGAGAGTCAAATTGTTGAATGAAGGGTAATGCTGAAGGACTTGTAGGTGTATCCTGGGAGGGATGGCAGCAGAATCCCATGTTCAAAGAACCACCCAGTGTTCTGGTGTGGTTCTCATATTGCAAAGTAGTGGAGGTATCTTTCTCCAGCTAACATGGCTTTCATGTTGCCAGCTGTCAGTGTAATATGTCCTATGCCAGAGGTAAGACTTGAAAAGAACTGGGTGGCAGTTTTCAACCTGGATTTGGAAACAATGGGAGTTTATGGGTACATTTGTAACGGCGATAAAAAATGGAGAGAGGTTTTATGTGAGTGTTTGCACCTACCCATGCTTTTGTTTAGGTTTTTTTTTTTTCTGTTGTCTCGCTGTTTAAGTGCCCTGTTTATGCACTTTACCACATTTTAATCTTTTATGCCTCATCCAAAACTGTAAAGTATAAGGAATTAATAATTTTCTGGATAGAGACCTCCTGTGAAGAGCATTTTGTTGAAAGCCTTCTTTCTTTGGCTGGTTGTGCAGCACTACGTACTTACACAGTCTAGTCCTCATAGGGCAGGCTAGCTTTTTTGGTTTTTGGATAGCTCTATTCATGTATTGGTTAGTCTCCTTTGGTTAGCACTGAGATCCAGAGCTGCTTCTAACATTTCACCAGTTCATGCAGATGTCTCCAAACTGTATATATATATAAAAAAATCTTATGCATTGAACATAGTAAAACAAGGAAGATTCTTACTATTGTAAAAAATTATCATCAAAAAGAAGAGTTTCTGCAGTGTACATCGTGTATCGTAAATTGTGTCTAGTGCATTGAACTTGGTGAGGGGAGGGGGTTTAACAGCGGTTCTGCTTCCTTTGCTGTGGGTAAATGAACAAATTAATGGTTTGGTGTTGGAGTTCTGGAGTTGAGGAGAGAGAGAACATGAAACTAGTGAAAACCACATACAAGCTCTGATAGTATCAGTGAGCCATAATGTAACCTGTTATATAGAATGGGAAATTGATACACTATCTTCAGGGTGTGTATTTTAAATTGCATATGAAGAGATAACACCAAAGGGCTCCAAGGTATAAACCAGAACGTTGTCACGCCCACCCACCCCCTTTTTGCAATATCATACACACTAAACTGCTGTATCATTTTGGACTGGCATCATGCAGTGTGATATTCCATACTGAATATGCCTTCCAGTTAAAATCTTTGGCCTGTAGGCAGTTGTTCTGGAGGAGAAGGTAGATAGCAAGGGTGGTTCAAAAGAGGACCAAGGAAGTCCTGCCTGTGAGCTGTGAGCAAATACTGGTGGCTTGCTGTTGGGAAATACTGCACTGTACTATGAAAGCAGTAGGCAGGATTAGACCCAGCAACTCACTTAAGCATGAAGTGGCCTGTTTTCAAATACAAAATTTATTTTTACATTCACATAATTTCTTTTAAAGGTAAGTTCAGATGTAGGCCTTAACCCTGCAAAAAAAAAAAAAAAAAAAAAGGCATCGTGCTTAACTATGCCCTCTGTCTAGTCCTTTTTGCCTTAGCCGTTTATACCACCCAGTTGTGGTGAAGTATCTAGAGGTGCCTTTGCCTGACATCTATGCAGGTAATTAGAATGGCCTGAAGAGTTTCTAGGTAATTATCTTTATGCAGCTCAATTTATCTGCAAGTCATGTGAGAGTGACACTTGGCATTTAGCCATGTTGTGCTATTAGCTAGATTCTGAACTAGTATTTTTTGGATTGACTCTAATGGTTTCTATCTCTTACCAGAAGTTAGAGACTCAGCCGCCTCTCCATGGACCTACTGGTTTGATCTGGGGTGTAAGGAAAAAGAATAACTTGTTTTCCTGGTAGTAATCTGGCTGGTTTCAGGTATAGTAATTTCATTTTGTTTCTTGGTCCCTTTCAGCTTGTACCTCCTTTTAAACCTCAAGTGACATCTGAGACAGACACCAGGTATTTTGATGAAGAATTTACAGCTCAGACTATTACAATAACGCCGCCTGAAAAATGTAAGTCAGAAATTATGCATAACTTAAAAATAATGTTTATAATAAAGCACTGTGTAAGGTTTTTTCTGTTTGAATGGAAAAGCTATTCTTACTGTTACTAATAAAAATCTTCATATCGAAGTGTGTAAGAGTAACTCTCAATGACAGTGTTCTTTTAAAGAAGGAGTAATTACAAAACTTAGAATATTAGATCACTCTGGGTTGGGTTTTAGAGGCGTTTTTGGTGTGGGTTTTTTGTTTTGTTTTTGTTTGGTTCAGTTGTTTTGTTTTGTTTTCTTTTCTTTTTAAATAAGAGAAAACACCAGCTTCAAATGTTTGCTGGTTGGCAAATTCCCAGTTCAGCAAAGTACCTGGAACATGGACCCTGCTTTAAGCATGTGGATGCTGCTAGTGGCTTCAGTGGGTTGTTTAGGTTTAGTGAGTTAGGCATATTTTAAAATATTTTGAAGACCAAAAGGAAAAAAAAGAGGTGCCAGAGACAAGTGGATGTCTCTTGTGTAGATATCAATTACTTGAAAATTAAATTTCCTATCAAGTCCTGTGCTTCAGCAGAGCTCTTAAAAGAAGTTACTAATACAGAAGTAACTGCTGTACTGGGCCTTGCACAGAGTTTCTTTGTTGGAGTGAATGTAATTTCACCACAGTTTGTATTTTTGTCATCTTCTGCTACACACACAAGAATCATGATCTGATCGGCCAAGCTAGGGCTTAACAGAGTTACTTACCAAGCCAGAACAGTTAAAATCTTGCTGCCGAGTTCTTGAATGAATTTTCTTTCTGTGAGATTTTGTGGGTTTTTTTTTGTTTGTTTGTTTGTTTGTTTTTTTTAAATTGGAGGATGGGAAAGGAGGGTCACAAAGGTAGACAATAAAGGCTATAGTTAAGGTTGATTACCCTTTCATAGATCTAGCTCATTTTTTTGTGTTTTAGGATTCCCAGGTTTAGCTGCAGTTTTCTGTTGGTGTATAGATCTGAAGTATTTTCTGGATTTTGCATTTTTAGTGTTTGAACACAGTCATTTAAGTGATTTTAAGTCTTCCTGCTGTGATAAAAATAACCCTTTCTTCTCCCACCTATCCTGATAAGAATTTGTTCGTATTTGTAATTTGAACAAATTTTGCTAAAATTTGGATTAACTTGGAGTCTGTTGATTCAATATCATAAAGTCCTCATCTCTTGAAACTCCACATATGCAATGAGAATGGCGATTTATCCATTGAAGGTTGAAGCAATACAAAATATGCGTATGCTACCAAGACTTCAGCCTTAAATGTATTGAATCCAGAGCAGGTGATCCGTACCAATGCAGGGAAACGACCTACCTACCTAAAGTACCTATCTTGGCCTGTGGTAATGGTCTGGCTGCTGCAGCATGAAACTTAGCACGGGCTGCAACCCCACCCCAATCATAAGAATAATGAAATGGGGGGTGATGAAAGGTGAATTTTCTCTTGTGCTGGGTAGATCTGGAAAACTGCTGCCATTTTTAGTGAACTGCAGTGGTTCAAGGACCATGTGGGGTTTCCCTTTTCTGGGTATTGCAACAGGAAATGATTTTTAATTATTTTTCTTCTAAAATCTACAAGTAATTGTATTATCTACAATATGGTATCACCTCCGTCTGATGTGGTTATGCAAAAAGGGGTTAAAATATGTTTTAGGGATAGAGGATTGGTAACTGTGTATCAGAAAGTTACTGCTGAACTAAAGATCTTTTATAGTTATAGACATAATTTTCATAATATTTAGGCCAGTTATTTAGATATCGAAGTTTTACAAATCACGCTAAGTGAATATTGAAACTATATCTTGTATCTACAGTAATCAAACTGATAGCAAAACAAACAAGCTCTGTACGTTAACCTAATTTAAACTGACTGCGTAAAAGGGAGATTGTATTTGAAGTTACAGAACTGAGAGGCACTGTTGAAGTCAAGCAGCCTAATCATAGCAATTGCTCAAACCTGCATTAACTCTAGTTTTTATATGTAGAATATATGAAGATACAAGAGATACATACTTTGGAAAGGTTGCATATAAATACATCGTTAGAATAACAGTTTCAATACAAGTCTTTAAGGATAAGCACTGTTAAAAAATCAATGTGAGAATGTAGATCCAAATTCTCAGAGTTAGGCAACATCTGGTGCCTGGTTTCCATTGGCACTGCAGGAATTATGTAAATAAAAATATTTATGAATTTGGCTTAGTCCGTGTTTCCTCTGATCTCAGTAAATACTGTAAAAATAAATTGTTGACTAAAAAATAATATGTAAGAATTGAAACACATAGAACCTGCATGAATTGTTCATTTTGTAGCTGTTTTTCCTTTTAACTCCCTTCAGAATGGAGGAATATTTAAATATATCTACAGTAGGATTATAATTTTCTGAACTCGGCTTACAAAACAATGACAACTGGCTGCTTAAATCAGCAATTGGCTTCTGTGCTACCAGAAGCGAGATGTGCTGGCACATTTTGATTAGCCTAGAACAGGTATTGATGACTGAAGTTCTCAGGTGATAGTCATAATCAATCAAACAAACAAACCACCCTGCCCTGAAATAAATGGTGATTTATTGAAAGGATATCCTTTCAGTGAGCATCATTCTACTGTATAAGAATAAGCTTACATGACTGAAATCTTACTTTAACTTGAGCCTTTAACTTCAGCATTGAATCCTGAAAGATGTACTGTGTCTGAGGTGAATAATAAAATTTTGTTGCAAATATAATGACATTTTGAACTTCTCCCTTAATACAGATGACGAGGATGGTATGGACTGCATGGACAATGAGAGACGGCCGCATTTCCCCCAGTTTTCCTACTCTGCAAGTGGACGAGAATAACTTTTTTGTTCTGCTGCTTCACTGTCATCTTAGGTTTATCACTGAAAATGATTCCTGAACATCACCACCAGTACTAGATACTATTTAAGATAGCAGGGGCACTTTCAGAGACCATTCCAAATTGAACAAGTTTCTTTCCCAAACCTACCTAAAATCCATTTTGGTTTTGCATGAAATATGAGATTTTTCTCTACTACGCTCTCCTGCTGTTGCTGCTGCCCACAGTCTCAGTATAATAGCAACATCAAGAAGTTACTAACAGTTTCTTTGAAGGTAGATGACTTGACTTCAGCATTGTACACTTTGTGCACAAGTAGTCATCTATTTTTCCTCACAGTGGAGGCTAAACAAAAAACGTGTTGGTCCAGCTTATCTTCTTCCAGAAGATGAATCAAAATTGTAATTAGTCTAAAAAGACTAGTCTATAACATTTTCTTGCATCTGTTTGTGCTGGTTAGAACAAGGAAACATAGGGGTGGTGATGTACATATGCAAGGTTTTTGTTAGGCATATCATTACTTGAAGCAGGTCTCTGTCATTAACATCTGGCTGGAATTTGTTTGGGAAACGTTTGAGAGAAGGACTTAAACTGTTGATATATATAAATATATATATATATTATTTTTTAATTACTGTTGGATACTACAGAAGAAGCAGAAGGGCTGGGCTCACCCAGCCTGCCACTTAGAACTTCCAGGTTCATGTGCAATCATGGAGAATCGAACATTATACATGCAAGAAATGAAGGCATAAAAGCAGCAGTTGAAGTTGTTTAAGGGGTCTTATAATTTGCACCAGATAACATCTTTCTCATGCTTTTCTTTTTCTTTCATGATATACATCACCTCTGATGGCTGAAGAATGTAGACAGGCATAATGGTATTGCTTTTCACCAAAATGTGTGCACCAAGGTAAACAGGTGTTTGCCTTACTTGTTTTTATTTTGAGTTTGTGAATTAGCTTTTTCTCCAGGTGTTTAACTCTGAATATTCTTTTTCTTTTTTTTTTTTTTTTTTTTTTTTTTGGTTATACTGCAGTAGTATTTATTTTTAGAGATAAGGATTGTATGTGTCATGTTTGCAAATGCTGCTACATCTTGGATAGAACAGGCTTATAGCAGTTAATTTTGTAATATATGGAAGGACTGTACAAGCTGAAGGGAATAATGCACTTTTCTCCCATGTGGAAATTTTAACAAGGCTCTGAAATTGTACATACTGCTTAGAATCAGATTTTTGTGAATGAAATACTGTCTTTTAATTGTTTGGCAGTGGAGGTGAGGAATTCCAACTTCATGTGCCAAAGGGTTAAAAACAGACAGACAAAACCCCTACATCTTGTGCTCCATTGAGGATAAATGTAATGTAAGAGCCTGACAGCACAATAGAAAATTTCTGTTCTATATGAAGGAATTGCATTTGAACAACAAGACCATATTGATTACAAGAAAAGCACTTTATTTTAATAATTAAAATAGTAAATTTCTGGGATCAGCCATTCTCAAGGAAGGTTTGCCCTCAACCAAAAGAGTCCCGAAACCCAGCATGTTACCTTGGTACCCGATTGACTGAATTTAAAACATCACGAGAAACGCTCCACTGATAGGAGGATGTCTTTCCATTTCCAAAGGTCTGTATCTAACAGAACATGTGCATAAACTTTAGCTCTGATCTTCAGCAATGATAATCTTAATAATAAACCCTTTGGTGCTAGGAGTTGGGACATGACGCCGTGCAGCGATAGCATGCACGTGCCCTTGCTAACGACATCTGAAAACCCTGACTCCACAGGATTATCATTTGAAGTATCTCTGTGTTCGGATCTTGTTAGCTCCCACGAAGACTGTGATATCGCAGAGTATTATTACTGGTTGCGTTGTGTGAATGAGTAGATGAGTCTGAAAGGAGAGATGTTCCTAAGCAGATGCCTTAGCCTCTTGATGTGGAAGGTTGAGTGCCCTAGCATGAAGCCCACTGCTGGCAGTGCATGTGCTGGGACGGTCAAGGGGTAGATGGGCATTTTTAGCAAGGCAGCTAAAGACACAGACTAATTTAGACAATTTTTCATGTTTTGTGTTTTATCTTCAGTAGTGGATGGATAATCAGTCAGCAATGTATCATGATGTATATTCTAACTACATAGGATCTCATTCTGTCACCTTGTAACACTAAACATGTGTAGAGATTATCCCTCTGCAGAGAGAGAGGAGGACAGCAAATGCGTTGCAGGTCTGTTCTGCACCGGTGGTGTGGAGGTGTCTACACTGACACAGTGAGTGAGTGACTGAAGTAACCGACGGGCATTAATTAGTTCTCTGCAAAGGCCTCGTACTTACAGACTAAAACTACGGTGATTCAAAATCTGTGTTATATGCCTGTGTGTTTTTCCCCCTGTGTTTTCAGCTTGTAATAGCAATAAGTTTCTTGACACAGGGCACCTCTAGCTAATGACCAACTGGCACCGTGCCTCTGGCCAGCCGTTCCTCGTGTGCAGAAGAAACCCTGTGGTTAGCTCACCATTGCGTAGCTAGTTAGAATGCGGTTTGCAGTAAATATCTGTCAGTGAATTATTTTAAAACCTTTTAAGACTTCACTTTGCATTGTATTGTCTGCCTTCCAAAACATTCATTGATCAAATTTATGCTAGAGAGAGAGTCAGAGGCCACTTTGTGCCGCCCGGGGTTGGGGGATTCTCTCTCTTACCAGTGTTAGAAACGGATGAAAGACAAATGGGCGAGCGGTGCTGAGAGAAACTTCTGAAGCTCTTCTTTTGCTGTTCGCAGTTGTGGTTGGATTTGGACAGGAGGTGGTGGCTGGTTACCTTGGCGAGCCTTTCGAGCACAGTACATTTCAGACTTTGACTCCAGCTTGTACTGACTTCCATGATGTACAGTATGCCCTCTTGTACTGCAGCCATCTCGGAGGAAATAGGTCATTTCTGTTAGGATTTTGGCAGTTTTGCACACAGCTTCGCTTTCCACACTAATCCATCTCCCAGTACATTCCTGTTGCTTAAAGAACATTTATTCCAGTATTGTTTTATGTTTTTTTCCATCTTTACTTGCGGCTTCTTAAAGCTGACTGTTCTTGCAGGGGCCATGTGCTTCTCCTAGAGTACAAAAGTAAGGTCTTTCCTTACTAACTGCAGGGTCTATATATTACACCTCAATGTACACACTTTGCTGCTACTGTTTGTACTGTCTACAGTAGAATTTCCTTATCTTGCTCCTGGTAGTGCATTACAGGCAAGCATGAAATGTAAAGTATTTATTTAAATAAAAACCTCTAAATTGGTAATTGAATTACCTCCCTGTAGCTTTAGAGTTTGTGACATTTCTTGACCTTGCTAGTTCTTTCATTAGATCCATGCAAGATCTAGTCATATGGTTAAGGATATTAAGCAGACACAACTATGAACCCAAGAAACCGTATTACTGTTGGTCATACTTAAACTGTTTATTTCCTTAAGTATATGACCCACAAGGATGTGAAATAACTACAAGAAACTGTTTTTGTACACTGTACATCCTTAGTATTTTTACACGTATATGATAGGGATGCACATTATTTTCCTTCGTACAGACAGCTTAAATAAAGCACTATGTCAATCTGCTACTTCTGTGTTTTTTAATGCTAATTTGTTCTGGAGGTTTGTAAATATATATATATATATATGTTCAAGCTTGCCACAAAGGACGTATTTTTTTATATCTGCACATTACTATTAAATATCTTAGAGGATAAAATTCCTAAGTTGTTCTGTGTCAGAGAAAGAAAAACGGAAATGAGAAGGCTATATTGCAGATTACAAAAGATTTCTCGAGTTTTGGGTTAAATATTTACTTCATATTTTAAAGTAATTTTATATAGGTTAGATGTTTCAATCCTGAAATGCACAAAGAATTTACTTAATTTCTTCTTACAAGAAAATGTACATCGTTATTTTTTTATCACTGTATATATAATGATCTGTGCATGTTTAGTTACAAGTTTTATTTGCTGTGAAGTCCGAGTGATAACTGTAACTCACTGTGACGTATTTCAAATACTGGGTGATCAGTTTCAGCTTGTAAATTATTAAGTTACAGTATTGTCAAAAAAAAAAGTTTTTATGACTGAGCGAGATGTATCTGTGCTTTGGACCAAGGCTATTCCATACAGGTGGTTCATGTTAACTCTACGAGGTGTATGTCACTTGCAACAGTAAATTTGGGTTATGCTTTTCAAGTAATGATTACACAGGGCTGTGTTCCTGTCAGAACACCCACGATTTAAGGGATTTGTCATCTAATGAAAGTCAGAGCCTCATATCCCATAGCTAGGTAATGTGTTAGGGTAAGGAGAGGAAGGAATGGGAAGGTGGGATTTGCAGGGCGCCTCACAGTGGGACTCTTTGAAGCCCGCAAGCTGGTCCAGGGCTGTTGGAACCAGCCGCTCAGGAGGGCTGAGTGTCCCTAAAGCAGTCGGTCATCTGCGTTTTAGCTCAGATCTCAGACATGCATCCTTCCCTGGGGTTGAGGTGCTTCATCCAGGTCTCAGGTTTTTTGTTGGTTTTTTTTTTTCCTTCTCTTTTTTCTCCCCCACCTTGCAATAGGAAAGAGCGTGAGAGAGCCAGCTGTTCGTTAGTTCAGAGATACTAGGAGAGGAGAGACCAGGACTGGGCTGCAGCAGCAGCAGGACTGTCTGGTCAGGCCGCGTCCCACGTCGTGAGATCACCCTCTGGCAGCGGACATGGGATTTCCTGGATTTGATCGCCTGGTCTGACGCGTGTAAACTTTGTAAAACCAAGTGTTTTGTGCCTAAGTAGAAGCAGGGCCAGGGGGAGGGGAACATCAGACAGGTAGACCTGGTGCTCTCTGTGCTTAATGAGTAATGAATTGCTACAAAGCAGAGTAGCTGCTGCGGAACCGGATTCCTTCTAGACTCCTGGCAACATAATGAATTGAGCCTACACCTGGGATGAGTATGAAACCTCCTTCCAGCTGGGTCTACTCGCAGCCCAGGATGCTTCCTTGAAATCAGCCAGGTCTGTGCAGGCGGGTGGCCAGCAGCTGTGCTCTGCGCGCAGCCACCAGAAGCCACGTGGTAGGTGAGGCAGGTCCAGAAAGGTTGAGGGTCCAGCTGTGCCTCGGGCCGGGGCAGGGCAGCTCCAGGATCTCAGTGAAGCCAAAGTGTTGGGGCTAGGTGCCCAAGTTCCTGTGCACGCGTAGCCTATGGGTGCTTTCTCCTATTTCAACACAGATTTATGCTGTGGAATAATAAAAAATAAATTTTTAAAAAAAAGTTTGCATATTGCTACATTGATAAATGTATATTCTTACTTGTGTTACCATCTATAAAGTAGTGACACTTAAAAAATTGTCAGCTTGATTACTGTGGAAAACCCAGAGTTCAACTAGAGAGGACTTTTCATCAGGCTTTCTTGTCCCTAAAGACCTGAGGCCATTTTAAGCATGTTTATTGTCATACTGGTGAAGCAGTTCAGGGAGGCAATCAGATGTGTTTGGCAGTTTAATATGGCAGGAAATTGAAATAGGGAGGAGAAACCACTTTGATGTTAGGGCTGTACCACTAATAATTTTTAAAATACAAGGGAAGGAAAGATTGTGTCCCACAGCAAATGGTAACTTATTGCATCTGTTGTTACTCCTAGTTTTGTTACATTTTATGTGTTCATGCTGGCTGAGGTCGCTTTATTAATGGGCAACTCCTTTGCACTGGTTTTCACCTTTACTAGTGCATTCTACAGCTACACTGAAGATAATAGATGTAGAAACTTTTTTCTTAAGTATGTATGTACTTAGTTTATCCTGCACTAGTTAGCAAAAGATTCAGAAAAATTCTTTCTGAAACAGTCTGGTATTTGGAAAGTAACTTTTAAAAACACAAGTGCGCGGTTAACCAGAAAAAAACCCTCCCCATGTATCCTCCAAATGTTTTCAGTTCAAGAATTTGAAGCCAAGTTCAGCTGGTGCCCATCCCTGAGGCTGCTAAATATTTGCTGGTGGAACAGTCTAGCATCACCACTTCAGTGGTGAGAGCCAGGCACCTCACTTCAAGGCTAATCTGTACTAAAGGTTCCTTTCTCTTAAAGGCTGTATCCAAACTTGCCTCATGGAAATTCTTCCACTTTCTCAACCATTCTTGGGCTTTTCTGATGGATAAGTAGTTATTGGGACTCCCACTTCTGTATAAAAAATGACAAATACCTTTTAAAAAGAAAGCTCCCAGGTAGATTCTGGTAATGAGGTTATAAAGAGGAGCGCAGTGTGCTTGTGCAGGACTTAGAAACAGCCCCCCTTCTCCCTCCTCCCCATGCACATGCTCTCCCTTGAATTCAGAAGGACAGAACAAGAAAAGTAAGAATCCAATTAAGTTTATTGGTATTTCAGTCTGTAAATAAGACATCTATGTTCAATTATAAAAATAGATAAAAACAGTATATAAAAAATTGTACAAATTATGGATTAAGTCCACACTATGTAATAGCTGTTAGAACTGCCTTGCAAGCCTAGTCTTTTCAGAAAAATCTCAGCTGTCTTCCTAGGAAGTTTGGTAGGCTGGAAAGGATTCAAAATATTTGTGATTCTGTAGTTAAAAAGAAATAGAAACCAACTGAAATTAGCCAGCAAGTGTGCCTGCTTTCTGCAGAGGTGTCTTCGGGTGAGCCTCAGACAAGGTTCAGCCAGGTGCAGAGCAGACCTGAAAGATAAAAGAGACGGGTGTGTTAAGAAGTAAGTAAGTACGTAGTCTGTATTGCGTTGCTTGTGTTTCTTATTTGTGTCACGTCAGCCTGTGGACGAGTTCTTAGAAGTACAGAAATGGTTAAGACTGTGGTAATGCAATGTAAACAAGCGCTGTTTCAAAGCCTGCGCTTCCTGCAGGCCTGCTGTCCTCACCTCTTTCTAAGATCAGAAGTCTAACATGTAGCAAGAACAAGAGCTATTTGATTTCTGAAAAACAGGATCTCCATGAGCTTTAGACATGGCTCATGTTTAGCAGTAAATAACTGAGCTCTTGTTTTGGGGCACGTCTGTGATCCTGCCCCTTCTCCTTTCCAGGAAGGAGGCAGCAGGTTTGTGCCAGAGAGTGTTTACTGTGAATTGTACAGCATGTGTGTGGGGTGGGCAGCTGCAGCAAAACGGGAAGCTGGGGACTGGGTGCTGGTAGGAAACCTCTGGTGGGAAGGCTAATTTGCAGTTTCGAAGCTCTTGCATAGCTATTGTTTGTGCTTCCTCAGTAGCACTTCAGGACTGAATTCAGAGTGAGACATCAAACTCTATTGGAGCTGGGGAAGCCACCTTAGAGTTAAGCCACTGGAGTTCTAAAATTTGGATTTAAGAGATGTAAATGACCTCAAATAAAAATAAACTTTCTACTTTGGCTGGTTTTGCATTAGAAGACTAAAGGGTTTTGCTTCCACACACACCCCTCCCCGCCCTTAGTTGGTAAGGCAATTAGGGCTGAGTTACAAAAGGAGAATTTATGAAGCTGCAGTTCATTAAAGAATTAATTAAAAACAATAACATGGTACTTTTTCCCCCAAAATACATGCACCAGCACCAACTGCTACAGTTGTGCCTGCAACCAGTGCAAGGAAAAATGAACTACGGCCACAGAAAGCCTTGGGGCTTAAATTCCATGTTAGTGACAGCCAGAGGAAACCTACTCCATGGCGCCGTAACCCCTGGCATTATGGCCAGCATTTGAGCACTGGCAGAAGATTAAAAAGGCAAAAAGCTGCCCAAACACTCACCTCCTGAAGAAGGCTCCTGGCAATTGTTGCTGTTGTGGGTGTCTTACAACATCCCCAACCAGCCCCTGCCTCTGCCAGGCAGCTGCCCTTGCTGGCCCTGTTGACAGCCTGGCAGGCTCGCTCACTCACTGCTCTCCCTCCTCACTACAAAAGTGAGGTAGAGACACCCCCCCCCCCCCCCCCCTCCTTTTTAGGCACCCCTTTTCAGACAGTAGCATTTCGTACCACCAAACTTCAAAACGTTTCTACCCTGGAAATGTCATACTGCCATATATGCATCTAACTCAAAAGCTGTTGTCCTCCTCTTCTTGTCACCTACAGCCACAAAAAAGGTCTCATTAGCCCTGCCTGTATGCACGTAAACCAGTCAGATGATACCAATACTTCCACCCCAAAGCCTTGGGGTGCCTACATGTCTTTCATCACCAGTTACCCAGTGCTAATGCTTTGCAAGATGCTGAACCTCAGCTTGATTGACAAAGCAAGCATTGCTCCACCTGACCGCAGCCTGGCCTCACCTGCTTTAAAAAGAAAGCACAAATACTGGCAGAGTCTCAGTGTACCCCGCTATCCAACAGCCTGGATGCTAAAGCAGTTCGCTGACTAAAGGGACACAAATCTGTCACTCGTAATGTCCCAGTAACTGGCAGCTGGTCACTGGATAGTGAGGGGCAGGGGCCTTTCCCATCTTCAAGTCTCTCCTCCTCCCAGCAGTACTTTGGAATTCAGTGAGCAGACCTCTGCAGCACGGACTGCCCAGGTTCCTCCCGACACTCCCTCCTCCCCTCAGTGGCATCTGTTTTAACTGGTGGTTGGGTATTCTTAGGTGCAAGGGTTGGAAGTTTTTGTAAGAGCAGAACCATGGATATCTAAATGGCTTAATTGCTGTTAACTATACTCATAACAGAGAGCAGAAGAGCCACGAGCTTCCTGTCTGGTTAGAAAGCACTTGGGTTGCTTAGGTGCCTCAGTCCTCATTTGCGCAGCTGCAAAACCCGCGGTGGAGCTCTCGGGAGGGCCAAGCTTAGATCCTGAGCTGCTCCCCAGCTTTGCCCACTGGCCAGACACCACACAGGAGGTACGGGCCTCCTACAGCTGCAGATTCACAAACTCGTAAGAGCTAAATACTAGATGATGCAGCACTTAAGTGTCATGTCAAGACATCAAGCTGAGGTCTACCTGTATCCATCCACTTCTGTCATAACTCTCATCGTCTCTGACTAAACTCCATCCAAGGAATAATGAAGACTTCCCTTTCACCTGCTTAAAAAACCAAACCAAACCAAAAAACCCACCCCAAAACAACTACCAACCCCTGCCTGTGGAACGTCATCAGCTGCTACAAACACCTGGCAGAGGCACTATTTTTGTGCATTAAGACTATGCTAAAAAAAAAAAAAAAAAGGCAAAAAAAAAGCTCTCTCCCCAATAACCTACAGTCTTCAGGTCTCCTGAAGAACCGTTGAGGGCTGTGTAAGGATCAGCCTGAATCACTTCTGACATCAGAGATGGACGAGCTACTTGTTTTCTGGACATAAAGCTCCCCTTCTGTAACATATAATGAAAAAAAAAAAAAGCAAACGGGGCACTTGGGAGCACGTCAAGGACTCCATTAGCTGCTGGGACCTCACTGAAAATTCATGCTGATGTAAGAAAACCCCACTGCTCAGGAACAGCTGTAATTCTGACAGTACCTCCCACTGAGCGACTAGAGGGGCGAGGGTGGGAATATAGTCATGGGTGAGTATATTTCAACTGCTATTTGAAAGAAAGTCGGTTTGTTCACAGACATGCTCACTGTGAAAAAGACATCTGTAATGAGGGAAGAGATGGTTTTAGTGGCTCAGCCATACGGAGAGCACAGGGAGAGCACGGGTTCCTGCCAGGGAGGGGCTGGCTTGCAGGAAGAGATCTTCAGGGGGGAAGGCAGAGCAGCAGCGTACGACAACGACAGCCCTAGCTGGAGTTAATCCCCAAGGTCGGAATCCTGCCAGTCTGCACTCTCGCTGGCTCAGCTGGCTGGCAACCCCTTCGGCAGCCGGGGTCTGCGAGGGGATTAGCAACCCGGACAAACACTTATTTCTGTCACACACTGATGGACAGCAAGGCAGATCCTGCAAGTGAGGAGCAACCCAGCTTTCAGAAACATACTCATACTGGGCGGGCAGGGCTGAGGTCTCCAGTAATCTCAGTTTAGGTGTTTGCTTGCTATACTATGCTGATTTGTATTTAGTAGTTATATAGGAGGGGAGGCTAAATATCTCTTGCTCTCCTGACTTGGAGCAAGTTGCAATGTAAGAGAGACTTTCAATGGTAGAAACTCAAAACTTGAATCTTCAGAAAACTTTCAAAACGAGAGGTGTAAATCCCATAATTAAACTTTTGATTACCTTTACGTGGACCTGAATAAGTTATGCTCAACACCATTACCAAATATTAGTGCCATCTATTAAATACAGAGCCCATGCTGTAAGGTCAGGCCACATTATCATACTGGTCCTTTTTACCTCTCCGAAAGTGAAAATTACAGTGTGAGCATCTTCATCATGTTGTAGGCAGGTAGTTACCCTGAAATAATACTGAGCTTCTTTCAGTAACAGGAGATTTAACATTATTATTTTAAAAGCATGTAATTCACTGCCGAGAATGAGAAAGATGTTTTGAAAACTGTGGTATTTGTCTTGGTTACTCCTTCAACAAGGATGTTAAAAGCCTTTAACTCATGTTGCCTGTAAGGGAATTCAGCATGTAGCAGAATCAGGTATTTCTTTTATGATGACTTTTTTTCAATTCACTTTAAAACACAAAATTTTCCTTACAGTGTCAAATGAGTTTTCCATGAAAAACAGACTCTCAACACACCACAATGTAGCTGGATTTAAAGACATCTCTTATTCCCCACCCCCCCCTTTCTTCCTTCCTTCCTTCCTCCCCCCCATACAGCAAACACTACCACTAGAAATAAAAATTGCAGTGGAAGCAACCTGAGCTTTAAAACCAAATCCTATGAAGGTTATACATTTGTCAGTGGTTTTGGTTTTTTTTTCTCTAGGTCAGCTAGATTAAAACAAATGACGCAATTTTAAAATCTGTGACTTTTAAATTAAAGTTAACCACCCCAAAAGTAACTCTTACAAGGCAATAGGAACAGCTATAACTATGTAGCAGTGCTGTAACTGCAACAGCACTGCTCCAAATACAGTTATTTATATAATGTTTCATTCAACATGACACTAGGTTTTATGATCTATTACAGAATAAATTGTAGCCTTTCGGAAGAAATAGAGAGGATTCTGCTTCCTCAGAAGGAAAATACTACCGGAAGTGACAAAACTAACCAATTCCAAATCAAAAGGCAAACACCCAGTGATAAGCCAGACCAAAAAGTGCCTATGGTAAAATCTGAGTTCTTCTAGAAGTTCCCACCTTCCTAAGAATTGTCCCCCTTTCCCTCCAATTTAAATCTTTTAAGATTTGTTTTTTTTAATTCTGTCACATAAACCTGTCTTTGCTGTGGAGTGCTTGTCCTAAATTTTTAAGTGCTTAAAAAAAACAAACACAAAAAGCTCCAACAATTTCAAACCCAAAAATGTTTCAAACACTTCTCTCTTTTGTCTTGAAGTGTTTGCCAGATTCAGCCCACATCTGCAAATAGTTTTAGTCCTCCTTTCCTCTCCTTCCCCTCTCTCTATATATAGGATATAGAAAAAATACCTACTTCTGCTCATTTCTCTTTATCCATCCAGGTTTTTACTTGATTCCATCTGTGTCCTGTTTGAGATCTGCATCCCATTTTTTTCCTGAAATATGCAACTGCAGTTACTAGTGGCTTATGTTCCAAGATACAATAGCACATTTAGGTTAGTGTATTTTACATCATTTTTAAAAGATGAGGTATGATTGACTTCTCCCCCCTCCCCCCAAAGATTATAAAGGAGAACTCTTGAACAATACAGTAAAATGTGGAATATGATGTCACTTTCACCTTTGATCACAGTGATTCTGCAATTGATTTTTAAAAAAATTTCTTTCTACACTAACTACATATATCTTTCTGTAGTTAAAATCTCCCATTTATGGTGAACTGTTCTTTAGTTTTCTTAAACCAATTGTCTGATATTCCAGGCAGCTCTTTTGGGCTGAATTCCAATTCCCAGAGAACCCCCATTGCTTTAAATAGCTGCAAATAGATTTTTAGGACTCATTTTGTAATGATTTTTTTATATCATTCTTCTCTTCTGAGTGTTTTCATGTTAAAAAGTATCCTCTGGAGCACAATTAACTTGTAGTGAACATAAAGAAGGAAGCTTTTGCCAGTCAAGTCCTGATAGAAGTATAATATCTGAATGATTTTTTCCTCTTTTGTATGATTTTTGTACTTCTGCCCAACTTAATAAAAGCACACTCACTTCCGGATAAAATAGATTATCAATAACAAACTCCCTGTGGACCATGTAAAGTCTGTTCACATTACCAAGAGTGCTTCCTTTAAAACAGAAATGTTAATTTTCTTTTCTGAACCATCACCTTCTTAAACTACCTTATAGAGAGAACAGTATGATTGCCCTGAACTCTGCCAGTAGTTACTACATGCTGATAACCTTACACTATCTTGAGCTACCAAGTTTGTCTACTACAACAGGAAATCCTGTAAAACCAAACACACTGACATGATTAAAGGCATAACGAAGTATGGATTTTATTCTCCTAGGTTAAACGGTTACTAAATTCTACAGCTAAAAAGCCTATGGAAAATAGTATGATTTAAATATTTTAAAGTTCTAAGATGATTCATGTTCTGTTTACTGCTAGGTGTGCTACTGGACTAAATTTCCTACACTGAATGTCTTGTTACCTTGTTAACAGAACTCCAGTTATCCTGGGCAAACTCACTAGTTTGCAAGTTAGGAAACATCATGCTGTGGTTGAAATAGTTCATTTACTTAGTCACAAAACAAGGGTTTGATTATTTGATAGTTTTACTGAAAATCTCATTCTGTGCTTGTCAGTTCTCCCTCTTCTTTTTCTGAAGCAAGTAAAAGAAAGACAAAGAAAAAACCAAACCATGCAGCCCTCTCCCAAAGCACTGACTGAAGAACAGTGGCCAAAAACCCCAGCAACAACAGCCCACGGGAAGCCACAGCTTCCTGGAGACCACTGGAACCAAGAGTCAGTCCTGCTAGAGACGCAGTGCAGTGATTAGTGCTCAGGCAGACTGATTCCACGTTCACCGTCTCACACTTGGGTGACTGGAAGGAGCAGCAGGAAAGATAAATGACTTTTAAAAATCGGGGGGGGGGGGAATCATGAAGTGGTAGGGGGATTTAAGTCTGACAAATGTCAGCAAAAAGCTCAAAGAAATTATCAACATCAAGCTACTATTCAAACGTTAATGCTGTTAAAGAACAGATTTCCCTTTTCTCTGAAAAAGGAACACAAAATCTTCTGATAAGAAAGCTAGAAGCTGTCACCAAGAATAACTTCTGCTGGTTTATTGTTTCTTCAAAACACTTCCGTCATTTAGTTTAGGTTTAAGTGAGACGGGTCCAGCTACCAGTCTCGATTTCCAATTGCATAGATTTTTATTTTATTTTTTTCAGAAAGTAATGCCTCATTTAAAACAACAGCAGCAACAAAATCCAACTGCTGAAATAAGACTGCTGACAGATTTCTCTGCTAAAGCTGCAGAATATTCCCCTCAGACTTTCTTTTCTTTTGGCACAGTACCTGTGTTCGCAGAAACTGCACCTCTTCTGTAAGCAGCTGCTTCTCTTTGAAGAGCTGATTCTGTTTGTTGAGCAACTCCACTAACTGCTGGGCAGTGGCCTGGCAGTGCTTGTCAAGCTGCTGTAACCTGGAAAAAAAATAGATAAAAGGGTTGCAGAGCATCTGAAGTTGGAGTTCATGGTAGAAGCTTTGATGTTTGCACTGGCAGGTGCAGCTCCCAGAAGACAGAGCTCAGTCTGGTGGTTAGGCTGAGACTAAAGTATTACTCCTAGGATGGGCATTCAATATGTTTTATCTTCACACTTTAAACAAGCACTTTTAAAGGTTTGCACTTCCAATTTAGAAGCCTTATCACAACATGACAGCAAATTTGCTTTGCCATTAAGTGACATCACTAAAAACTGCAGGACTGCATCCTGATACCTGTAGGTAACTAAGCAAGCTGCACACTCTGTAGCTGCTTCAATAACCATCTTCCTGAAACACACGCACTAGCCCAGATTATAAATCCAAATACCCCAACCCCCTGACAAACTGGACCTGAAGTGACAAAAACTTTTGTTTTCTGTCCACTGCTCTTTGCAACCTGGTCAATGTTCAAAACTTGTTACAGAACGCAACACTTATTTCAAGTGAGCTTAGTGTTAATTAAGCATGTCAGTGTAGATCCTTTAATAGTGTAACAGGGATTCCTGGGGAAGGATGTTAAGAGTCCATCACTCCAAAGGGCCTCCTCATTGGTGGCTGCAAAACAGAGGGAACAAGCTGGCAGGTATCAGAAGGAGCACACAGAGGCCTTTTGCTTACACTTGAAAAACAAGTGTCTGAGTTGGGACAACACTGCTATCGACAGGGCAACCGCACCTTTATTTCTTTAATTGCAAAAGCCGGTATGGCTTGTTACGTCCCTAGTGACTGTTTATTACTCCTGCCATGAAAAAATTAAAAAGTCTGCTTGGGACCTGTAGCATGGGATGTAAACACAAAGAAGCTGGAAATTGTGTTTTTACATTAAATGCATTTCACTCTTTAAATAGAAATGTCTTTAATTAGAGGTCCTTTCACATATCTTAGAAGCTTCTTGTCTTTAAATAACAGTACTCTAGAGAAAAACCTACACATCTAAACACTATGCACTTAGGGAGCATGAACCGACTCTGTTTTTGTCAAGGTTAGTTCTGGATCTAAACTTTGCACTTGCTTTTGTAAACTATTTCTTGCTCAACATATTGAAATACAGCTTCAGCTGAACAAGGTTTTTAGGTTGTATCTCTTATACAGGCTGTGTTATTAATGGAATTAGTTATACGCTTACAATAAGGCATGTGATTTTTCTGAATCTTTCTACTTTCAGCTCCATGTGGTAGTTTTGACTTGTACAGCTGTCATAACTCAGCTAAGCTAATCACTCTGAATATCGACATTCTTAATCAGGATTGTTCAAACAACTGCATTAGTAAACACCCCCAAATTTCTTGATAAAAAGCTAGGAAAATCTAGCTGAAACAAGATTGCCAAAATCTAGGTCAAACCCAGTATTTACTGATCTGTATCTGCCAGCCAACTTCCTTGAAATCAAACTGCAGCAATCAAGTAGCAAACACTGAACGCCCATATTTCATAGCGTCCTGTTACCCCGCTAATGTTTCCTTGCAAAAGGGATTTGAGGAGGTGCAGGACCATCTCCTGGGGACCAGAACAAACCTAGATGCAGCTAGCTGCAAACAGCGACAGCTGGTTGTAAACATCCAATGAAGCAAACAAAACTTCTGCTTTGATAGCACAGGATGGTCTACTGAATACACACTGGGACGCTCTCTGTCTGACTGCAATTACCTTCCAAACTATACCGTGTTGGTACAGGAGCTGTTTATGCTTCATTTCTTTACTAAAGGTGATATCGGGGGCATTGAACTTCAAAAAAGCAAAGCAGAACTCCCCCCCCCAAAAACCCCACCCTTGTACTGTTCTTTGTTTTGTTTTTAAAGATAGTAGCTTTTCTACAAGCATCTTGCTGCCGGGGAGTGCAGAACAACGGTGGTGGTTGCTGGAGGCAACGTCGTAGTTTCAGACTGGAGAGCTGAGTTCTGCTCACTACTTTGCCATTGATTTCCTTTAACTTGAGGAGGATATGTGACCTTACTGCGCTGCTTCATCTGTCATAAAGACATCTTCCAGTCCTTTATTTCTAGAATACTTATTACTTTATAGCAGTACTGGTAGGGAGGTGTAACTGGGAAGTGCTGTCTTCGGACAGCCAAGGGAAGAACTCCAGTGCTGCCCTACCTATTTAAAGCCTGAGGCTATGAAATCCTCCTCACGCACTAGAGCCAGACTCAACAACTACCAACTACAGTCTGGATTCAGGCCCTTAGAACTGAAGTTTCTGCCTATTTCTACATTCAATTAATAATTTCCCCATTCTGCTAGTTTTTTGGCCTGTTTTAAGAACAACCATACGGTCTTTGAGAGACCCTCTTGCACAAAATTATTATAGCTGGCAGCTAACGACATAAGTAAGTACATAACCTCCTCGACCCACATCTCTGCAGCAACATGATGAGCGTTGCCCATCACTGTGGTAGGGCCCGTTCCAGCTGGAAGAGCAAACACTGCTGATGCAGCTCCGAGGAGAGGCCCTTCCCAGGCGTGCCTCTCCTCTCGCAGGGAGAAGGATCCAGCTGAAGAGCCACCACTTCAGTGCGAGGAACTTCCTCCAGTTCTGGCACCCAGAGAGGAGTCATTTCCAGCTCATGTGAAATTTGCATCAAAACAACACTTTCTACTAGGTACTTCCAGGCAGCCCGTGCAAATTTCAAAAACATTACTGGATACAAGCCTTAGCATGCTCTATTGTAAAGCTCTGTATCCTTTCAGATCATGCAAAGCGTGATTCGGATAAACTGCTGTCAACAGAAAAGTCTTTAATTGTGGCAATACTACTCAATTATGCTTTTCTGTTTTGTAACTTCACCACCCACCGTGTTACATTTAGACTGTCCCCTTGAGCAGAGGGAGAAAGATGACACAGGCACTGAGCTGGGTTTGACTAGCAGGCCACAACTTCACTTTTGTCATCTGTATCTCTCTCCAGTGCTCGAGTATAGGGTTAATAACATTCCTTTCTACAATTCTGGGCCATGATGGATAAAAGAGGGAATAGTTCTAGTCAGTGCAGATCTCAGTCTGTGAATTCCCTAATTCTGTCTACCAGTCTGCTCTCCCAAAACTGCTGCCAAGCTGGCCCTTGGTCCGCACACTGGGACTACCAGCCTGCTCTGGTGCATTTAGCTCCCGAGGACAGGCTCTGGGCCCTCTCACAGTATCTGCTATTACGTGTGACATGTGCAGCACAGCCACACATTCCCATATGCATTGTATCTGGCCTGCCTGCTGATCTCGTAAATGATTCAAGATGAGAAATGAACAGCTCCACCCACATTCTCTGTACCTCCCATATGTTACAACTGCACATCGATGCCTGCCATCATTTTTACAACTGGGTGACAGAACCTTCTGCGCATTTTGCTAATACGAGTGAGTGAGGCTGCATGGTCGCCACGTTCACTTTGGCAACACCACCTACCAGGCAAACATGTACTGCGTCCTGAGCATCTGAGTGACCACTGTATCCTTGCCCTCCATTCCAAATGAGATCATTTTTTCCACCAAAGTGGCAAGATCTGTCCAGCTGGGATGTTGGGTGGCTGCTCCAACTTGGCCTGGGAGTGCTGAAGGACAGGAGCTGAGTCCATGCTCTGTCATGTTACTTCAAGGCACAAGGTGAAGACACGTAACTCTTGAACCACGTTACGTTCGGACTACTTACAGGACAACCTGGCACTAAGGAATAAGCTCCCATTTAGTAGTAATAATAATACCCCACAAATAATTTTCCATTAACCACTAAAGCAAAATTCCCATTTCTACATGGAGGCAGGAAAGAAGCAGCTTCACGTGACAAGTGGTTCCACAGAGGAAGAACGAGATTGAGGCATCCCAAGATGTGATGAATGCTTCAAGGTAAACGTTTTGCTCTGATTCTCAGTACTTGGAGCTCATATGCAGCTTTATGTTAGAAGGACTCCAAGCTACCTTGCTACTTTGTGCAGCTACAACCTGCAGAAGACTACATCTCTCACTCCGTACAGCAGTAAAATTTGGATCGGAAACTAGGCTATGCTGTAGCCTGCCCAGAAAGGAAATGGAAAAGGATAGATAGGTTTTGTTCCATTTCGACAGCTACGGGTAGACAACCACTGCAAGACCCTGCAGAAACTATGTGAAACATCAAACCTAAAGCAGAGCTTTGGCACCAAGGCTGAATTCCACCCAGCAGAATAACCTTCCGTTGCATCCAACACCACAAGGCTGGACTGGCGCCCACCGTGTTACATTTAGAGTGTCCCCTTGTCTGCGGCCTACAGACAAACCCCAAAGCTTCCTTCCTTTCTAGAAAGACACGCTGCTAATGCAGGGGCACCCACAAGGCTCCTGCTGCAAGCTCCCTGCCCTGCGGGACGCACAGGTCCATTAATCCGCAGGCAACTGCGAGCAGCGAAGGGAAAAGCTGATACAACCTGTCAGCCCTCCTCTGGGTTTTCAGGTTGATTTGAAAGAAATTAATATGCAAGGATCTGTGGGCAGCGTCCATCCACCCAGCAGCGGGAATCAGTCCTTGACATGGCAGAGGCATTAAAAGATTATTTACTCTTTCAGTACAGCCAGGTTCCTGATGTAAAACGTTTCCACTCTACTCGGCGGAGCTGAATTTGCTGAAATGGCGCGACTGGATTGCAGCGACCCGCAGCAGCTAAATCACCAAATCCAATAACCGTGCCGCATTTACTGGCACACATCTTAATTAGGTTTTAATACAAGTAATCCGATAACTACTCCTGGCCAGCCAGAGCAGAGCTGTCAGCGCCGAAAGGGCTGTCATCGAGCGGGCGGCCCGTCCGGTCCGGCGCGCTGCTCTGCGCTGCGCTGCTGCGGCGGCCGCCCCCCCGCTGGCCCCAGCGACCCCCCACCTGCCGGCTGCCGCGGCGACGGAGCGCGGCCCCTCCTGCCGGGCTCCCCGCGGCAAGGCCCGGGCCACCGGGGGGTCCGCCGGCGAGGGAGCGCCAGGGCGGGCGCGGCTGCTGCTGCCCCCGAAACCCGGGAGGAGGCGAACGCGCTGCCGCGCAGCAAACCGCCTTCAGAGGAACGCTCCCCTGGAACCCCCGTTTCCTACGGTTGCTCCCGCATCGCTCTTTTTCCTGCCGGCGGGCGCGGCGATCGGAGGCTGCTGCTGGTCTGGTCACAAGGCGGAAAATCGAGGGCGACGCTGCAGACCCCCGCCAGGCCGCGGGGACGCAGCCGGAGGGGACTCTGCCCCAAGGCGGAGGCAGCGCCACGTTTGGTAACCGGTAACCGGCCATTTGCAAGTCTCGGATGTTTGCGACGCGCTCAATTTTAAAAGCAAACGCAGGTTTAAGAACAAGCTCGTTACAAAAAGAGGGAGCAAGCCAGTTAGAAAGGAAAGCAAAACCCAGCAACCTTTCCCTCAGCAAGCTTCTACCTGCTTTTATCATTTTTTTCAGGACATCCTACAAATTCGCCCTCGTGAGAGGAAGCGTTTAAGTTGTGGTACTTAACGGACAGTTGTATTACAACCCATTAAAGGACGTTCAGTTTGTGTACTCAACTAGCCGAGAGTTAGGAAATGCCAGGGCGAAGGTTTTCTGTGCGACTCCTTCACGCCTCCATTGCCGCTCCCCTCGCCGAGCTCTTCCCGAGGCAATTGCTCACCACGACCCTGCTGAGCGGTTCCAGCCCAAACCACAGTTCTTGGCAAGCCTAATGAAATCACAAAGACTTTCGGCAGCACCTTAAAACAAAGAAGCATCACACAACCTTAAATACAAACCCTGGCGATCACAGCTAGCTCCTGACACAGATAGAGCAGGCACCACCTCAGGTAACGTCCTGCTATATACAAATTAATGATCGGGCTTGCTTTGCCCATGTGAAGGTCTTGGAAAGCCAGACTTGCTGCCAGGCAAAGACTTAAGTTGTGCGGCTGGTGCTTACTGGTGAGCTTGTTTCTGCAGCCACAACTGCCCCAGCTGCTGTCACTCCCCACCCCGCTTGCAGGGACGGCAGCACGGGTCGCCTCTGCTTTCCACCTCAACTCTGCTACTTTTCTGTCTCCCCTTTTCGTAGCAGAAGTGATGTTGCCTTATTTGCTAAGGCAGAAAAAAATATATTCACCACTTCTTTATATCTTGAATCGGCTCTGTAGACAACTAGGACATTTAAACCAGTAGTAAAATTAGTTTTCGTATGAGCAACCTGCATCTTCACTGTGGTTTGCAGCATCGACAAATTCACACAGTAAATTTTGACGTAACTAAATAAGAGTCTATAAATTTGGAAATGCAGACAAAGAGGAAATTACTCACCAAAGCTTCACACTAGTGTCCTAAATTGCTATTTACTTAAAATCTTGAGCCACAGATAAGGACCCTGAGACAACCTTGAGTGATGAGCATTTCAGAGAAGTCCCCATAAGCTCCCAAAATAAAGGGAACATCTATACTACCCATCCTTTAACTGAACTCCATTCTCCCTTGTAGCTTCAAAAGCAAACCTCTATGATCCACCTTTCCTATGTTAATGAAAGATAAAAAAGCATAAGAGAAAAAAAAAACCACAAAAAAGAAAAGAAAAAAGAAAAAAAAAAGCCTAAGCAAGTAGGAGCTAAGGACAGTGAATGAGCCTCCTTACCTCTGTCACACTGCACTGGAAGTCCTGAATTCTAATAGGACACAGGGAGACAAGTTAGGGCACATTAAACAAGTTTCTGTGGCATTTCCCACCCTCTGAAATCCCTACCAAAATTCTGTTGCCACATGAAAGGCCCAGATTATCATTCGTTCAGGCAGAGGAAGAGTGCAATCTATACCACTTCTAGCTTAGTAAGGTAAGCACTTGCCTGCACAACAGGCAGAACAAAGTCATCCAACTTATGTTAACAGATGGTAACTAGAGGTTAATATCCCTTGCACAGTTTGGAATTGGATACCAAAGAAGAAAATGCCCACATTTCACCATGAAACCCTTGACCCAGGTGGTTCTCTATGATGTAATCTTGTTTGTTTTTTTTAAATGTGTATAGGTAACCTCTGAATTCCCTTTTACTAAAGGCACTCTTGATTTTTCAACATATTTTAAAGAAGTGCCTATATTACATCTTCTCCAAGAAGATAACAATCTTCACATGCCATGATAACAATTACAAATAGGGTTTAATTAAAAGTTTACTTAGGAACAGTAGCTTCCCCTTTGTTTCAGATGTCATCACTGACTATTAGAGTATATCTTCACTTCTACAGCTGGCCCAACAAGTTAAACAAATCGATCATGTAGGAAACCTGAGCCTGGATCTATTCCTGGGCTTCTAATAGCTCATGTCTAACGTGCTGAAGAGAGAACATTATCAGCCTGCTCTTTAGTAAGGGGGTGTAGCAGCTGGGCTTAGCCAATATGATGGCCACTTTTAGCCCTCCTGGATTTGGACAGGAAGGAAACAATGAAAGATAATGGATGGCAGGCTGGAAAAGATACGGGTGAAAGCTTCACTAATGTCTATTTCTGTCTGAATCCCTAGGCTGAAGAGAGGCTTTTCCTCCTTTGAAGGAATTCAAAATAATACAATCTATAATAAGAACTCTGGATCAGGTTGGCTCTAGACAAAAATAGTTCTGGTTGCTATTTTCTGCCTATTGCTGAAAAATGTTTAACAAAACAATTCTCAAAACCATTTAGGCTGACTATTAATTGAGTGCTGTAAAATACCTTGGGGAAAAAAAAGGAGGCAGGGCTCACAGCAGATGTACAATCATTATAATCCTGTAACATTATAGTCAGACTCCAATTCTTTTTTCTTTTTTTAATATATTCACCTCTGATTTTGTTATATGCTGGACAGAACAGATTTCGCAAAATTTCTCCATCAGGAAACAGAGTCTTGATAATGTTAAGAGGCATACATCCTATCAAGATTTCAAAAGTGCCTCCCTCATATTTATAAGGATCATTCCACAAGGTACACATGTGCATTACTTAAATATTTCTTCCTGAACTTGTTTTACTAGTAACAACAATTTTTGTCATTGGCTTACTTTTTATAAATGTGGGCTCCATTTTCCCCACTGCTTACTCTGATTCTTCTTATTTCTTTCACTACCAGACAAACTTGAACCTTTACAGACTGCTAGTTGGTGTCCACACAAAACAATCGCTATATTCAAGTCAGAGACACTGAGAATTTTTTAATGCAATCTGCCCAATCTGAACTCTTTCCTTCAGAAACACTTTGCCTTTAAAAAGAAATTCCCAGCATGAACCTCATCAGAAGCGACATGTAACAGACAGTACATGTGGTGTTTGGGCAGGCAGCAGAGAATTGAAAAAGAAGGCTTCACTTTTTCTATCCCATGGCATGTGCAGAATGTACATGTGGCCCAAGCTGACATCAGGCATTTGAAGCAAAAAAAACCTGCTAAAAGCATCAGCTTCTGTTAATTTACTTTGTCAGACATTGTCTTAATTAAAAAAATACTACCGCTAGAAAGGGTAGTGCAGCTGAGCTACAACTGCTTCAGTTGTTTCAGACAGTTGCAATTGCAGACTAACAGAACAGCTCTGAGTTCAGTCCTGCTGTCCTCACTAAGCCCAGACTCTAGCTGCAACCAAGCAAGGACTGGAGGCTCTGTATTACAGAGCATAAAGCTTCTGTTTATAGCTATTAGCACCTGTGTTTGAAAGGTAAAATATTTCTCACTAGTGACCTTGCAAATGGGAGCTCAATAGTGCCGGGTACAATCCTGATCTGGTTATCTGCAAGGGAGCCTTCCCAGTTTAATAACTATACACCATAGTCCTTCAAAACATTCTTCAGCATAAAAAACAAGGCAGCTATACCGTATAGTTTGACCACTATGAAAATAAGCTATAAAAATATCAAACACAAAGTGTTAAATGTCTACGTAGGCATCACTCATTAGTTCCTTTGCTTAAACCCCATCACCCTTATTTTCCACACCAGAGGTGCAAATATGCCCCTCTTTCCAGTTCATTTCAAACAAGTGATTTTGCCTGTAAGCTCTGGCAGGTGATACACATTTGCTTATTTTCAGGGTTCACACAGGGTTATTGTGGTTTTCATAAATCACAGTGAAAGTAATGATAGATGTAGGATTTGTATGGAGTGTAGTTTTATGCTTGTGACACACAAAAGGAGGAATGTGACTTTAAACTGGCGACAGAGATAATTTTTCTGTGCAGCATATTCGGATAGATGTTTTCCATACAAGGCCCCATTGCTCTCTCCACACAGACCAGATTGCTTCCATTTGTGAACTTACCTCAAGCCTAGTGTACTCCCCTTCAAATACAGCTCTACCACATCTGTCTATTTTCCAAACTTACTCTGCCTAAGGAATAAAAATGAGAATGGGGGGCACATATTGAGTGAGCATCTAGAGAAATGGCTGGGAAGCAGGTGAAGGGGGGCAGAGGAGCCTAGGATGTGCATGAGATGTAGGGAAGAGCTGTGCTCAGATACGCGTGGATATACCCAAGGGACCTGAGGGGGCTTCAGCCTCTGTTTCTCTTTTTAGTGCTGGTCAGCCCAAGCAAGATGCCCCCACCTCACAGGGAGCTGCTGCTGTCACGCAACAAAGCACTTTGGACCAGGGCTATACCCACTTGGGACCAGCCCCAATCTTCCCAGGTCCCTCGGTATGGCATAAACCAGTTCTGCAGAGGCTGAAGGGAGGGTCACAGCATCAAGGAAACACCAGCTGGGGGGAATGTAACATGGAAGACCAAATGTAGGGGCGGGGGTGAGGGTTACAGAGAAAGATTTTTGCATTGAGAAGGGCTGAGAGGAATGGAGTTTCATCCTGAGAAACCAGAAGTTTTCCAGAAAATGAAAAAAGCTAGAGGAACTGAGCAGTATTGTGAGCCCACCTTCATGGAGCTCAGCTGTTGTGAATACAGAGGCCACTTGGTGTTTTGTTTTGGACTACATTAAAAACAGTGAATTTGCACACAAAGTTAGCGAAAACTGCAGTTGCTTAGAAGCACTGAAGGAAAGCAGGGAAGCACTTCACAGAAAATACATCTTAAAAATGTATTAGTACATTATAGACAGTATTACACTCTCTGTAAGAGAGTTGCTATTTCATGATGTATATATATTAGTCCAATTGTGCTCTGAATTTACTGCATTGAGCCTAAAGGCTGAACTCAATCATTGCGATGAAATAGAGGAATTTTATTCCTGCTTTAGAGGCAAATATCATTACAGTTATCTTCAGAATAACTATTAACCCCTCCACAATAAGGAATACAACTGCAACAAGGCAGTTTGGAGATGAGTATCAACACATCCAGATCACAGCCAGTGGGAAGGGTCAATTATGCCTTTCTGGTGGCAGCAGCTTAGCTTGTGGGTGAGAATAGCTGCTCTAGTGTCTCTGGAATAGCAGCCCAGGGCTGTCGGGAGTACCATGCAAAATGAGCACAAAGGTGGCTCCAGCTCGGCTCTCCCATATCATAGCTCAGCATACCAGTCAGCAGACACTGGACCCAGCACAGGCATCCCACCATGGTAAGGCTATCAGCACTTTCCAGCAGAAGAATTCATTCTGTCCACAACTGTGCATGTGCATGCACAGACTGTTCTGTTTCCACCATATTTTAATTATTGTAAAAAATTCAAGCAAAACTATCAGTCTTTTCTTTGCTACCAGTTGAAATAAATATGTTATTCATTTTCTTGACACATCTTCAATGTGACTACAAGAAAAGAAGAGTACTTTCTCCCCTAGATTACATCAAAACGCCTTGCTTAGTTTTGTTAGGTAAATCAGGCCTTTCTCTATTACTTCCCCATGTTCTAGTCTTTCAGTGGTAAGCAACGGTAACAGTTTTATGAAACAAATGTTTAAACAAGAAAGCTCAGAAGTCTTGATGTGCTTTTGGGAGCTGAACATTCTCACTAACATAAGTAGTTGGACAATTAAGTGCCTGAAATCACTAGTAGTAAATTAAGAAAACAAAGCTGTGTCTCTTTGTTTAAAAATACGACCATGGTTTTTGTTCTTCTAAGTAGGGATACAGAAGACAAACACATATGCAAAATAAGAAGCTAGAGATCCACCTACTATCAATCAATTACTTGTCTCTGTAGACTTCGTAACCTCTGATACTGCTGCTGCAGCACAAATACACCATTACTCAAAATTCACTATAGGAACACCTGCACAGAGAAATGCACGTTTCTGAATGAAACACACACTTTTGATAATGCGCACCACAATGTTGGTGAACTCACTCGCTAACATGGCGTGGAAAACGGCCTGGGTTTCTGAAAGACTGTGAAAGCTCAGCACATGTCCTGAGAGAGCCCGAGGTCCCCACCGGGGCTCACTGGTCCGACTCCACTCCTCCTCAACAGCCACCGCAAGAGCCTTCCAGAGAGATGCTGGTGGTCTTGGCACCGCTCCTGGTGGACAACTGTCCACCTCACACCTGGCTCAGCCTCGGCTCAGGCGAGGTAATGAACAGGCCGACAAAACAAACCCAAGCCTCCCTCCCAGGGGGGCTACTTTTGATCAGTGTTGAGCAACATATGCAGGCTTGAGCAGGGGGGCGTGCAGGCAGCTCAGGAAAAAGCGTGCACTGCTGTAACTAAACTGCAGATTAAGCTGAGGACCGCTGTTTCCTAAGCTCCAGATAAGAAGCCTTCTGGAGAGTAAGAAAAAAAACTAAAGAGAAAAAAGAGCAGCAATTGTACTTTTAAATTATTGTGAATTTAGGCTATATTAGAGCAGCATTTGTCTCAGTTTAAGATAGTCTATTTTTCAGCAAAGATCTGCAATAGGGAAGATGGTTCTGCAGTTAATGGCTTGTTTCTAATGTCTCTGAAACCATAACGTTAGCTGCTCAGCAAGTATTTACCTATGAATGAATATTTGGGCATCCCTCATGTTATCTCCTTACATAAAAATTGTGATATGGGATCATAATGTACTTAAAGTCTCTTCAAATAAAATAATCCTAATTTTATTGAACTCCTTTACTGCAACATCAGGTTTTTAATTTCCTTTGAAACAAACAGTATCAGGGAGATAAAACTGCATTTACAGGTGTACCAAGAGGCCTGATTTTGTTGAGACATGCAGAGGAATTTAGAGTTCTTTTGTGTGACAGTACAGAAACGACTAAAACCTATTTCTGTTACAGATCTGGACACAAAAGCTTTCATCTTGATCCAGAATAACTCCCATGAGCTGTAATGTGAACTACAGAGACTCCTGTAAAGCACACAAAACCCCACCAAGAGCCCAATCCTGTGTTGCTAAAAACAAAAGGAATTTTGCCTTTAATAGGAGCAGGCCCCTTGTTTGCATAAAGAGCAACTTGTCAAACAGAATACGAATGCCAAGCTGGTACATTATAGCCACAAGCACAATAGCCCCAATCCTGTTTTTAACTAAGCAAATCCCAGAGAGAGCAGTTTTCCCCCAAAATCTGGGCATCGGCTACAAATTCAATGAATTGGTGTCTCAAACTGTTCACGAAGGATGCAGGAAATTTGCAGAAGGGCACGAGCTTCTCATTTCAAAGACAGGGAAACTGTATGTTTTCACTATAAAAAATGAGAGTGTGAAAAAATCCTAACCACACAATAGCTCTCTTTCAAGTATAAAGTTCAAAATTAGATCTCCCAAGTTTCCCATATTTTGAAAGAAGAACACAGAATAACGATCTAAAAATCCTTCACAAAAAACCAACAAGCAAGGATGAAGCAGTACCCGCCTGGGGGCCAATTGCCTCTCCAGCAGCGGTAAGGCTGTTACTAGGCTTGCAGTACCATTTGTTCCATTACACAATCTCCTGAAGCCTTTTACAGAGAGCTAAAACAACTGCCTGTACCAACACGACACATGGCTTTCCATCCCGACTCTTTGCTAATCCAGACGCTCCAACCATCTTTCTTTAAGATGCCATATGGTTGGCAGAAGCCTGTAGATCTAGCAGCACATCTGCTTGTATGTTACTTCTCCCCTCCAACTCCCCCCTCCACACCACAAAAGAGAGAGCAAATAATTATTTAACATGTAACCAGTTAAACTGCATTTAAAGAGGACAGGGATTATTTAGCTCTAGATATTTTAAAAATATAGATTGTCACTGAAGATCGTTTGTCTCTCAGTGATTTGAGAAATACAGAGAAACAAAACAAAGAAATGAAAGGCACGTGGGCAAAATGATTGCTGCATCTGAATTATTTAAATGACTGCCATTTCAGACCTTATGCCCGAAGATTTATTTCCTGCATTAGTGTGCCACTGAAGAAGGGACTGAATTTTCTCTCTGCTTTTGTCAGAGGTGAAACAGACAAGCAGACTAGGAAACTATAATACACCAAACCATGCTTTGTTAAGCAAGCAGAGTGAGTCTGTATGCTAATGACTCTGCAGGAATACACTGACACACTGATTTTTTTGGTGTCATGAGCAAAGATTATTGACACTGTTGAAATCCTGGTTGCACTGGCATGCAGGCATCCAGGTTGTCTCTTTAGAATCCAGACGCTAGGAAGACAGGCTGCAAAAATAATTTTGTTTGTGATGAGTTATCATTTGACCATTTATGACATAATTGACTATAACAGAAAAGAAAATATACACTTTGGAGCCTGAAATTAAAAAAAAAAAAAAAAAAAAAAAGACCTAGAACATAGAAATTATAAATAAATGCTCCTATAAAACTCTCATCGACCACTCTGTGATGAATAACCATCTCAGTTAACGAAGGACAGGCAGAGAGGGAAATGTGTAAGGACAGACGGCACAATTTTGCAATTCTGTCTGCTGAGGATTTGTAGCACCTTTTGTTCAGAAACACTATTTCCTCGTTCAACTTTCCATGCATCAGTAAAATAAGACATCAAAGAGATAAAAGCTAACAGCTCTACCTCAAATGCTGCTCACATGTATTGTTCGTGTGATTATCTGTGCAGAGAGAAGCAGTATGTAGCATAAGGACCGTGAAGCACATGTGTATGCTCTAGCATTTTTCAAGAAGAATAGAAACTAGACATGCATTTGCTCCAAATAGTCTCCCCACATCAACTCTCCATTGCAATGAGCACAGAACCTTCCTCTGCTTTCACAAAAACAGCTTTCCTTACGACATGGGAATGGTTGTGTTTGACTAGATAATGTACAAAGTGGTTTTTCCCTCAGCTATTTAGCAGAGTTCCTAAACAAATGATGAGAGACTATGTCCTAGCCTCACAGAAAGAGCAGACCAATGTTGAGGCTTTGGTTCAAACCAGCACTTTTGAGGATACAATACCAGGTTTCTAAGCTGTTTGTTTATGGCTAGTACTTTATTTTCCCTCCTCTCTGTCTCAAGGCTATTTAAGATATCATCAAAATTGCTTTGGATAGTTTTATATAAAAATTAAAAAGCCACTTTCTCCTCCCATAATTCCATTTTTTCCCTCTTTTCCTTAAGAAGAAGATGACAAGTTCAAAACACACTTGAATTCCAAAATGTAAAATGTGGCAATGTATTCAATGATGTAGCAATTTAGCTCAGCTTAAATTTGATAGGGCTTGGTTTACCAGCTATAATAAATAAAGAACTGTATAGAGGGTGTTTACAATAACACAAAATGTTTATAAATAACTACAGATTAAGATTTCCATTAGTTCTATGCATACTCTTCAAAACTTAACAATGATGAAATTATGTTAAAAAGAAAAAAACCCACCAAACAACAAAAAACCTCCCCAACCTCTTGGATGGATCTCTTTCAGCCCTTGTTTGTTTCGCACACGTTTCTGATCATTAATCAATTTTCATTTCAGGTGTTAATGCCCAGGCTTGGCCCACCTGCCCCAATCTTCTTAGAGGACTCTGGGAGATAAGAGAAAATTTTTTCGATCACCTGATTGTACACATTAACTTCCTTTATTTTCCTAGACAGAGGGGTCTTTGCATTTTCCTGAAAGAATCTCAATAAGCTCAATAGCACTTAATGGGTCTAAAAATACCTATTTTATCCACTGGGTTGCTTTGAGTAGCAAAGCAATAATCAGCTGAGCAGGATGTCTTCTGAACTGATCAGGTCAAAACCGATTGTCTATAACCACATTTGGCATGTCTCTGAACATCAGCTGTGACTGAAGTTCCAGAAGAAGACGTGCTTTGAGACCTGTCACACAGGCTTTCTCGCCCCATCCCAGTCCCTCACCAGCAAGTTCCAGTACCGCCTTCCCTTCAGTAAAACCCCATACAAACATCAGAAACAGAATTTCAGAAACAGACAGGCTGCCAACAGAGGTCCTTTGCATATATGAAACATGCATTGGATTAAGCATTTCAGAATTTAAATTTACTGTTTAGGCAAAAAGTATGGCCCTAGACTTAGGTACGAGAGAGAAAATGAACTTTGTGTATGTGCTATATCTTCTTGTCCCAGAACAGGTGAATGAAAAGAAACCATGTGTGAAGTCTTGGCCAAGACCCACTGCAAACTGACTACTATAGAAATAATGTAAAAGCTGCACGCTTTCTTATTGTTTGCAGGCTGAGAAAAAAATAATATACTTTATTCTCTTGACAAGGAATGGAAAATTATGAAGGTGCATTGTACATCAAGAGCTTCTCCCTTGACTGCAGAGTGTAATTGCACTGCTTCTTACACATGCTCACCCTTAATGATTTCTGATTGAAAGTTCACTGGATTGCAGTTTGGACCACTTAAGAAAAAGATTGGGTCTGATGAAGAATCCACTATCATATCTTGGTCATAGCTACAAATGCAAACCAAGTGGTTTTTGTTTTTTTTTGTTTGGGGGAGGTAGGGAGGGGTTGGGAGTTGGGAGGGATAGGGTGAGGTTTTTTAAAGCTTTTAAAGAAAAGACAGTTCTTCTTATATGGAATAATCAAGATTATAAAAATTAAAGCTTGTGGCATTCATATTCTAGGTATACCTGAAATGTCTGATATAATAATTGTAAATCATCTACCCAGTTTTATTGGGCACTTCATTTGTAACTTGTAGAAACAATAGAATTTCTACAGTGATTTGTAGAAATAACTGAATGCTTTTACTCTTTTGGGACAAAGAGAAATGGGGAACTGAAAGCAAAACCCCTTCAATTTGAAAAGGACTACATGGGAAAGTGGGGATATTAGCAAGAGAATTAATTTCTTCCTTCATAACCACACGAATGCCCTTAGATATCCTTTATCAAAAGAGAAAGCATAGAACCACTACATTGAAAAATTACTATACTTCACACTGGCATTTTTAATTTTGCAGCTCCTGTTTTAGTATCATTTCTAGTTCTGGATGGTTATTTCATGTACTTAATTTTAAGGATACGATAAGAAAATATACCTTGCAGAGAAATTAAGTAATCAATAAGGTATCTGAAAGATTTTAATTAACACTTCTACAAGTTTCATGGTATTCAAACTATTCTTATGTAATCAGTTTTTATTATTCTAACTCTTACATATTACTCAATCGTATTTTAATAATCAGGGTGATACTTCTGAATTGCCTAAGAGCTTACTTTGCTTACATACATTAAATGATCCCAAGTAGTAAGCTTTTTGCCTTTTTTTTTTTTTTTTTTTTTAAGCAGCGCAACAAGTTTGGCTTTTGCTTGTATATTCTAAAGCTTGTCATTAAATTGAAAAGAACATTTACAGATTAAATATGAGAAAACACAGAAATTGCAAAAACGTCCAAGATGTTCTGCAGTACTTAAGCTCCAAATTTCTACAAGTGTCAGCTCTGGAATCATTATTTGGGCTTTTAAACTTTGCCTTCCTTATCCGACACACATAGAGCATGGAAATATTCAGCCTCCATGTTGCAGTTTGTAACATACAAAGTGCACATGAGCAATATACTCCCCGATGAATTATTACTTATTCAATAATGACATATATTTTACATATACAAGTATTGTGACCTATTACTGCAAGCTGCACTTGCATTTATTTCTACAGCTTTGCAGTATTTTGACTTCTGAAATTTGACTTGCAATCTGATATCTCCTCCATCACAGCACTGTTATAATAAAAATTAATAAGCCAAGATAGTCTTCTAAAATTAAACTCTGATCTGAAAGGTACATTTGAACATTTGGGGATCTCTCTTCAGATGCTGACAGGGAGACATGTGAGCGGATGTAGAGAGAATCTGGATATATGGTTCACATATGGGCCTAACAAGAGCAATCTCTTCATATAAAGACACTATTTCTCATGCTAAGTCTACCTTGTTTTCTAATGTCAGCTGAAAGGAATGTTGGAATCTGGGACAGTTTTCCACATCAGAGTCTGTTATTTAACTGCCTGATGTCAGAATTATTGTCTCTTTTCATAGGACCTCTGTAGTTTGGGTTTTTTTGTTTTGTTGTTGTTTTGGGTTTTTTGGGGGGTGGGTTGTTTGTTTAAGACTACCAATGCTACACCCTCTTAGGAAATCTTATTCTTGTTTATTCTTCCACCCAAAGCACACTGAAATTATTAAGGTACCCCAGCTGATAAAGGATTTTTTCTTCTTGCAGCGTTGCATTAGAACCATGAGATTACCACTGATTCAACTGTTACAAAAGAAATTTGGTGTTTGGGATTGCCAAGTACTGAATGTTTTTGAGCACAAGTCCTTCATTTGAGTCTAGATCCAAATACCTAGGTCTCAGGCACAATGCTACACTAGTTGGCATTTAGGGCTTCCTTTTGTACAGCACAGAATTCAATATGTCAGCACAAGACAAAAGTAACGAGTAGGACAAAGTGGAAAACAAATCTTGGTTGCTAAGTTAGGCTGTCATGTAGAAAAAGTTTGTGTGAAGCCACGTACCATATGACCCAAAGGCTCATTTTGCTCAGAAAGCTACAGCTTCGTTAAAAAAAGAAGTGCAGTAGAAAGGAAATCCAGTTGCAAACATGCAGAAGGTAGGACCTGTACTATTGCTCACTGTGGGAAAATCTATTACTTTACCCTGATTAGTTTATAGCCAATATCTGAAGCACAAAAATTTTGCTCAGAGAGGCCTGGAAGAAAAGCGCCAACATTCATTAATGCCTACCACTTGTAACATGCAACCATGTCACAGCTTTATCTTAGAAGATGTTAGAAGATTTATCTTAGAAGAGATCAGTACAGCATTATTTCCACACAGCACACTGATGACCTGAAACGAGCAACGTCAGGATCTGTACCACAGCATGGGTAAAACTGAAACACACCACTTTGAGAAGAACTGCCATAGTCCAAATGCTCAGAAGTCTCTGATAGCTTCCAGAACTCAAAGCATTCAGAGCATCAGGAAATGACCAGAACTCGTGTTTTATGGATTTAAATAACTGAGGAAAACCAAACACAGTAGCACCTCCAAGCTGTACAATCCTAAGCAACAGCATCAACTGAGAAAAAAAAGCACTGGAATAAGGAACAAAACTTGCAAACATGTGAGGTGTTGTCCAAGCTTACCTTAACTTAGGGAAAATCCTCAGGAAAGGAGGTTGAAGGCAAAAGTTGCCTCTTAGAGCTGCTAAATTATTTTGCAGCTAAGTCATTACAGTGACAAAGGGGCTTAATGGTTTACAGCTACCTATGAGTCACAGGGTTCACAGACAGGTCTTCATTTAGCTCCCCATGCCCAAAAGAAATGAAAAATTCTTTTTAATTCAGGGTCCTAATTAGGATGATAATTGGAAGAAATCCCAAACCATCACACTTAACAATAACAACCTACGTGTTTACACCCAGACTCTTTTGTAGCATATTGGGGGGAGAAAACTAAGACTTAAAGTACACTAAACAAAGTACTCTACCTTACCTAGTTGGGGTCTGAACTTGGTTCCAAGTTTTGAAGGAGTCCAGGCCTTTTAAGGGAACTCAGCCAGCAATTCAGGCAAAGATTTCTTCAAAGGATAAAGAGGCTGGATTTTTTTTTTCTTTTTCTTTGTCCTCCTCTTTTCTTTTTAAATAAAAGCAACATCTCTGATTTGTGAGCACAGAGTTTTGAAAGGAAGGGAGAAAACACCATTACAAATAGCAAGCAAAGCTTTCAGTTTATGAATCTACTATTTCATCCATGAAATATCCAGGTTGCCTTCATCATCATTTCCAAAACACCACATTATATAAGGCAACAATGGAATACTAGGCTGGTCTGTTTCCCATATTTTTAGTTGGCTCAGCTGGAAAGTGAATACAGCCTATTGCCCCAGGATGAGTGAATAATTTAACTCAAATGCAATTTTGCACAAAATTACTTTCACAACTGGCAAAAAAAAAAAAGCATGGCTAGTCAGACTCCTTGTTAAAGATGAGAATTTTATTTTTTCCCCCCTAACTAAACTAGTACCATCCACAAAGTTTAGTTCACAGTGTAATTGTTAAACAATCGAGGTATAAATCTTGACATCAAAACACCAAGCTTTTCTGTGCTAAGAATTAACTGCCCCTGCACAAAGTGTCAAGTACAATACTTATGCATTACATCTCAAACTCTGCCTGGCCTGGGTAAAATCTCTGCTCAGGAGTAAAGTAGATGCAAGACAAAATCCCCAAATTGTACATCGATATTTAGAAGAGGTCTGTTGCATGTGGAACTGTTTTTGATCTTTAGATCATAAACTCCTGGAGGCACAGATCTTCTTTAATTACATGACTACAAAGCACCATGTGTTTCCATTATGCTATTTAAATAATAGATTTAATTTGAATTTACATTTGTTGATGTAAACATTACTGACTGTAACATAACCCTCCAATCTGATGCAGAAGGCCACTGAAGTATTAGGAAAAAATTTCTTCCCATAGAGATTACGAAGGAAAGAATCCCCAAATGTGCTATTTGAAAATATGAATAGAAACTAGCTTAATAGGAGAGAATAAATTTTAGTGGAACAGAATTTTTAAGATGATATTTTCACACAGATAACACTAATGTCTCACGTAACCCTCATTTTCAATTCTGTTCTACAGTTATCTGTTGTGTTTAAGGGACTGAACGAATTCAGACATTTCCAGCAACCAAAGTTCCACTGATTATTAAAAGGAAGGAAAGTAGCATGGGAAAGATCACTCATTTATCTTGCAACACTGCTTTAACAGAAGTGGAACTGGGGGCTCTGCTAATAAATTTAAGTATCAGGACTCTAATCAGTTCTGCTTTTTACCAAAATTAATTTTACCTCTTTGTTTGGGGTAGCTTCTGTACATCAGGTGGGGCTCAAATGGAACAGAGCAGTGCTGGGTCCAGAGACAATTCAGAGAAGAACAGTTCAGAGGGACACAACAATATAAGGTAAGCTTTGCACATGCACTGTTAATAGAAAAAAACCCAACAACCTGTACTATTGCTGAATGAAATTTTGTGTTATAGATGTCCTGCAAGCACTTACAATAGTTGCTAAAATTTCTCTGTTTGGGAGAACCTTGGGAGAACCTAGCCAAAAGAAGAAAAACATTTATGTACCATATAGGTGGAATGTATTGTTAGGTTTATGTCATGTTGCTATTAAAAAAAAAATACTTTCAAATAGTGGAGCTTGCAAATTATACCTAATCAGAATGTCTGAGCATTAATAATAACAACAACAAGTAAGTCTAGAATTTGCCAAAATAGAGGCAGTTGAAAGTGGGAGCACAAACAGCTAAGATAAAGTGAAACGTAATAATATACTGTAAAGATTGTATTGGCTTTTGGTTTTGATCATGTAACTCACAAGGGAACTGAGCAAACAGGTAAGTTACGTGAAAAATTTTGAACAAGCAGAGGTTTTTGGTTTTGGTTTTTTTTTTTTTCAGAAGATCCAGGAATCTTCAGAACATTTTTATCAGGAAACACTCCTTCCACATGTAGAGATCGAGTACCTAAAATTACCTTAAGCCAAGAAAAGCATGAAAAGGTAAAGGGAAAAGAACAGAAAACAGCACTGTAACAAGTCTTTTTCTTCTTTTGTCTTCAAAGAAGTGTTTTTCTTCTTCCATATTACTTAATGGATTTTTTGTCTGGTAGTATGTGATCCCCTCTGACCCATTACTTCTTTTCCTTTTGTCCTTACACTAACCTGCAGAAGGAAAGAGTGGAAATACAGGACCTTCTGTCTGATCTAAAAACACATAGGCAGAAAAAAAAATCCTGGACATAAGTAAAAAGATGATGGCCGGACAAAAACAAATGAGTATTTGATGTGCTAGATTTGACAAGAGAACTCCTTATTAGATCCAGATCACCATAAACAGTCCCAAAAGTGGGAGCATACTCAACACAGTATGTGAAGGATCACCTGGAATTCACATGATCTTGGATTTTTGATCACATCATCAACAAATGTGTGTACGTATGGTAACACACTCTGGACTGCAAAAATAAAGTGTAATAAATATGTGAAAAGCCTAAGATCGACAGCTTTCTTAATACTTTGCACATGGAAAAGACAACCACTGTAACTTGTTTTGCTCTTGATCTTGTCCACTCCTCCATCCCTAATTCTTATTTGCACCAACCCTGTGAGAGGGTAAAACCCTTTGTAAAAATTGAGTTTTCTTTAGGTATTTGTGGCTTTGGAATCACGTTTGCAAAAAATGCAGTGGAACTGTCAAATATGTTACAAGTGAAGGTACAGGCCTCCCACATGAACTTACAGCAGCTACCTAAATGATTCTAACAGAGGCTAACCATTTCCAATATGTAACACAGCACAAAAGTAAATCTCTCCTTTTGGAGAAGGGAAAAAAAAAAACCCAACTTATTAAGCTTCTTGAAACATTAAATTGGTACATGCAGATGTTCCACCAGATGTTAAACATTTTCCTTCTACTGCAAGCGATTTACACAGTTGTATGCAAAAGTGGATGACCAACACATAGGCGCTATTTTTAAAAGGTTACCTCAGACATAGTAGGACCTCCAAAGAGTACTACAATGTATTTACCATAAAAGCAATTGTTCCAAGATGGTCCTAGTACCTGGATGTTTACTGCAATACTTTGGTGACCTAGTAAGTGTTCAGACAAGTCTATACAACTACTCTTTCAGTCAAGCCCGAAGGGAGGCAGAGGGGGAGATGCCTTTACATATGGTGGGGTCCTTGAAGAACTGGGCTTCCTTTAAAAATGATGGAATCGAAGTAAACTGATACATAAGGGTACTAGTTCTCGTGCAGTAGCTGTGTTACCAGCTCCTGGATTAGTTATAGGAGGACTAAATACCAACATTCAGTCTCCCAGATTATAACATCCTTATTTATATTCATGTTACTGAACCAAACTAAAAATAATAATTCATAACCTTTGAATATATTTCAATTTAGTGTCTATAAAGAGAGAGAAATTCTAACATTCCTGTAAACGTGAAGGAGTAATGCAGTCTTGGTTCCTGCCAGAGTACTGTTTTTACTTATATTTACATGAAAATCACTGTGTAAGCTTTTCATGTAGCAGTACCTTCCTTAGTAATATTATGAAAGGTTTTATTTCTTTTGATACAGCTTGAAAACAATCCTGTAAATACTGAAGATGCTAATGACTTAACATCCTTCTCCCCCCTTCTCTACCTCAATACAGAACACCGAAATCAGTATTTCAGTAGTAGTGAACTCCACGAAGTGCTTTTTCCCCAAAGGAACAACCTGCTTGTAACATTTTATGAATTTTATATTGAGATCATTTCATTGTCCACTAACATTAACTTCATCTATTTCTTTCTTTATCAGTGAGAGCATCTTCTAGGTTAGGACAAACATGGCTTTGTTCACCTTTACCTAACACAATATGAACTTGGAAGCACTAGCTTTCAAGAATTAACTTTCACAGAACATGGAACTATCCCAGATACACATCAGGGTTAACCTAGAAACAGCTTCCAAGGTTCTCCTACAAAAGACTCATAAGCATTTACCAGGCATACAGACAGAGTGCTGATGAAATACAGTCTTCTCTGAGATGGGCCACCTAGAACACAATAATGCAGTGAAAGGAAAATATATCCAAAATACAGTGGTCAAAGCACTTCTCTTACTAGAGGTGCCATAGGATTTCTAACATTTCAGCAGAATAGAGGACTTTTTAAAAAAAAGGGCTTTGTCCAAAAGACTCTCAAATATTGTATATTGCACAGTGCTCAGTTTATTCAAGTCAAAGGTGAACTCTCAAGCAGATCGTACTGGGATTTGGATCTTTTGTTTCAGAAAGTCTGGAATTTCAAACACAAGCCTCGGGTAACGAACCATCAATCCAATTTAGAACAACAAACTCAAAAGACGACAACTGTATTCAGCTTTAGTAGATATTTTTCCATGTCAACTAAAACTGCAAAGAGTAAAGGATGACGACCCGTTGCCCCACAGTGATCATTATGGTGACCTTCCATTTTCAGAGGCAAAGCGTCACATATGGAAACGTTGGTTTTAGTTTCCAAGCTGTATTATCTTACACAATTATATACTCCTTATAAAACTAGCAAAGAACTATACCTTGGTCAGATATCTCAACAGGGCACTATCACAAACAACTGCCTGCTACAATTAACCTTTTTGGCATGAAGTCTGGATGACTTCATGCTATATTCTAATTCAGCAGCTTCTACTTTTGTTATTCACTACCAATTTCTCTGAACCCAGCAATGTCAAGAGGTCAACAATTACACTATTCAGAACACACCATGAAAGTAAGAGTGACCCTATATTATATCTTCATTTTTCCCCTTTGATCATCCCTTTATTTGACTGTATTTCAGTAAATTATCCATGTAGTTTTTATTTTGACAGCTCTCTTTACAGCAGTAAAACAAAATGTGTGCATTGCAAATGGCAAAGATTCAAATTTCAGCTATGTTTATCCAAAATAGCACTGAACTGCTTCTGTACTTATGCTATACTGCCTACAGCCTTACGGAAGGGGAGACAGATGGGATGAATTTAGCAGGGAAACAGCTGTGGCTTGAAGAAGAGACAAGCAAAAGTTTTGCTATCAGGCTTCATTATGTATCAAGGTACCAGTAAAATGTGTATCCGTAAGGCAGCCAAAAAAGTGTTTTTCATTTGACTAGTGATAATTACCTTTTCTCAACAGCTGACAATGTTCTAAGCAGCATTAAATAGGTATAATAATTAAGCAATAAAATAAGACAGGCAGTGCCTTGCTGGGGATTATTGCTCGCCTCGGGTGTGTTGTGAGGCACAAGGCTGAAGGGTGAGTGACTTCAGCCACCCGAGAAATGTAATAATCCCCCAGAAATGCACTGCCTGGAGTGTCTTCTTGCTATTAAAAATGAAAATTTAAAAAGGACAAAATGTTAGACACATTTCCTGTGGATTTTATTGACATGGGGTATTAACATTACAGAAAGTCAATGAAGAAATTCCATTTCTGCCCAGCCTATGAAAGGCCTTTCTGAAGGATACATATGTCTCTGCTCAGCTTGTTTGTGCATTTTATTCATAAAAATGATTTGGGAAGCACAACTATTTGCATCTTCTAACACATGTGTGATAAGGCACAGCAGAATACAACAGCCTTCATGATGATAGAAGTTAAAAGTGCTTTTAAGTCACATGCTTCCAAACATTTACTCTGTGCAATTGTCCGTGCTTGGTGTCAATGTACAGACAAGCTTTTTTTTAATTCTGAAACTGTGTGTGTGTGTGTATATATATATATGCATACATACACACACTTTTTTTTTTTTAAATATATATAAAAAAGGTCAGCCACTCAAGTGATCCAAGCAAAAGGGAAAAAAACCCAACCCAAAAACCTGGAAGTTGTTTCTGACCGCATGCAAGTCACACAGCTAAAACTAAGTCTAAATCCCTGGCAGTGTGGGAAGTGCTAGTGTAGCACTCAAAAAGATTACACTGCTTTACATAAGTGCAGAAAAGATTACTGTAATTTCAGCCATGCCACTGAGACAACCTTTTGAAAATGGATCCTTGGAAGTACTTAGCAACCCTGACTTGGATCAAATCAGAATTCTAGAGACCATTCAGGATCAAGTCCCAAGTAAAGAGGTATCGTATTTGGGACAAGGATGTATTTCCATATGTATAATTAAAGGTGGAATCTGGCGCTCTGAAATTAAGAACAACTTTAAAAAAAAAAAAAAATCTCATTTTTCCTTTCTTTCCCTCCATATATGAATTTACTGTTCACAAAGAACAAGTTAAACAAGCACAGAATAATCTGTTACCCTTTTCCATTTCTTTTGTATTTTCCATCATCACTACTTTATTTCAGGACCAAACCGAGAAGGCCTAAGCACACATAATGCTGTCTTGAGTACACTAGAAATGTAGATACTAAGTAGGTCTTATCATACTGTCCTTCCTTATAGCCACTTCCATAATCTCTATTTCACAACAACTTCTGCAATTAGCAGTTGAGGGGTAACATTTAAGATAGCATTTCCAGAAACTAGCACAATGCATGTTATATCAGACTACTTCCAATTAACACTATAGCAGGGCACAGCAAACACAACTACTTTTTAGTATTTAATTTTTTAGGATGGCAATTTTTTTAGAGTGCACTCAGAAACGGATAATGAATATGACTGGAGCTCCAGAAAAGAATGATAGTTTAAGTTAGACCAGAAACAGGCAAAAGAAGATTCTAGCTGTGTTTTAGAGAACAAAACCAGTGGAAAAACAAGTCTGCAGTCTCATAATGCATAAACAACAGCACTTTCAATTAGTTTGAAAGATGGAAAACAAAAAGCATGAAGGTAAAAAACCCCCGCCTTTAAGTGCTACATTAGTTAGAACTACTGGCACAAGACACATCAAGGCTAAACACTCAAAGATTTAAAAGCAGGTTAGATTTTTATATGGAAAATGAGAGCATCCACAGTTATATCAACTTCCATAGGAGTAGGACTGGACCCTGTGGAAGCAATCAAAACACTAAAGTTATTGGGGAAAAAGGAGCCTTCCAACAGCCTTGCAAAAATCTACTCACTTATTATATTAAAAACATAAATTGTCATTAGTTTTGGGTCTCCTTCTCTTACAACAATAACCTTGAAAGCAGGCAGGTGCATAGATTTTGTTACAGAGCTGGTAAATTTTCATGACATACTTGCAAAGCTGTTTAAATGTTATTCATCTGTCTTCATTTTCAGTTCCCTGCTATATGGGAACGGAGGGGTTTAAATAGCCTTAGTCTGAAAATCTCAGAGTTATACTCAGAGATCAAAACCGGAAGGAAATCTGCTACTGCTTAAAGCAGTTTGCCAAATGGGTTAATAGTCAAATTTTACTATTACTGTGAGTTCACTTAAGGCCCAATAGGAAGATCCCAATTACTGTTAAATATCCCAACTAGATATTTGCTGCTAAACTACTGCATAGTGTTAGTCTCACAGTGGTTATTTGAAAACATTTTTTTTTTTTAATGTTCTGACATATCACAAGGATATTACAGAAATACAGTACAGAAAAATGAACTTTAAAAATGCAGATGCAACACAATATGGAAGAAAGAAAACAAGGTGAGTATAACAGTCAGGGATTTCAACAATTTAATTCTTTAGATGGTCTAAACAATCAAGACTTGCTAAAGATTGTTAAATGGTGTATACTTCTAGGAGGAACATGGGGAGGGTCATCCTCCAGAGTTTATATACTACATTGGAAAGGCTATTATCGTGGGTAGAAACCTTTATTCTGTAGCTGTAGATACCTCTTAGCAGGTAACTTAAATGAACCATGACATGCTTTTTGGTGCTATTTCTTGCCATTAAACAGCTATGTTTTTAGGAACAGGCCAGCAAAGGAGCACTTTGATCTAGCCTGCTCACTTTTTATTTCACATCTCTGGGGAAAGTGGTGAGGAAGACTGGTCTATGACTACTACCATGGACCAGAGGTGCTCCTACTAGGCACCAAAGGCAAAGTGTTTCAAAGACGACACAGCGATGGTGAAGGGGTAATTGGTGGATTAACACAAAGAGGATCATATTTCACCACCAGAAGCAACCCCCAACCAAAACTAAAACAGTTGCAGGTTTGTAGCAAACGTAGGAGAATAAAATGGGGTTTCACTGGAAAACCGTGGGCACACTTCTGTCTAATGATGTACATCTTTTTCAGCATCAGTGTTATGATCTGCATAGGGCCAAGCATTTCTAGATCTTGCCATATCAAGGAGAGTCTAGGCTGAGCTGTCAAAGACATCACCTTTATCCACCTCCATTTTAGAGGAGAGAATCAAGAATTCTTCGTTAATGCTAAATTAACATTTAAATTTGAAAACCAACAACTGTGCTGACAACAGAAAGTAACAAGAACAGCCTGGAACCTTATGTTGTGCTGTTTTATGTCACACATATTTCAGGGCTTTTTACATTCCTGGTAGACAAGAACGCAAGCTTACTATTAGTGAGCTGAAAGCTTTGACTCCCAGAAGTTGATGGCACGAATAAGAACTATCCCCATGTCTGTTTTGGAGAAGGCAGAGTACATCAAAGCAGTGGAGTAGAAGATATTCTCAGGAGTGGACAATTACCAGACTCTTAGCAGACAGGGTGTTAGTCAGAGTGTTGATAGCTGTTCAACACAGAAGCAAGCAAACCTGGCTATTTTTCCACCTAGCTTTTCTTTGAGGTGTCGATTGTTCCCCAGTTTATGGTATCACTTTCCCAGATACTATTCTCCAGTTTCTAAAACAATAAAATTGTGGTGGCCAGCTGTCTTGATGTGCAAAGTGAACGGACAACTGTGACTTTCCCCTCTACACCTTCTTCCTCACACTGACTATATTGTTATGCAATTAAAAGATACAGCATGAACTAATCCTTAAAGAAGGTAATTCAGATAATTACCAGCCCGTTAACATGACCTCAAATGCATGAAAAGTGTGCAATAAATTCTGAAGGAAAAAGAATATATAAGGACACGAAGGTAAATGGAAAACATGAGAAACTGAAACATAAGTTAGACCAAGCAGATTCTGTCACATCAACTAAACTCTTTGACAGCTGATTTTTTGATAAAGGAAATGCAGTAAATCTTACCTACATTAACTTCAGCAAAACAGTAAACATCATGCCCCATCAGCAAACCTTAACTAAGCTATTGTTGATAAGTAACTGACTAAAATAAAGAGCACAGCCAACAGGAACAATTGAAGGTGAGGAAGAATTATAAGTAGATTTTGTCAAGTTTAAACAGATTTTTGAATATTTTGAATTATGACTCAGCACAAAAAGTGGGAGTGGGCTGATAAATTTAAGAGATGTCATCAGCTTAGAGAAGGACTGGGATACTGCACAGAAAGTAACAGATGTCTCAAAAGATTGGAAAAGCAGACACGGGATGAAACCTTATAGAACAAAGTCTTACACTAGGGACTTAATGCATTCTCAGTTCATGGCAAAAGTCTCTGCTAACAACTTGAATTTACTTGGGAGGAAGAAGTCCTGGATGCACTTCTTGGATAGAGAAGGATTATCAGCTGCCAATATTATGCAGCTGTCAAAAAGGCAAACGTGATCACAGGATCTATCAGTCAAGGAATTTCCAGTAAATACATTAATTCCATCATCTGAGATATTAATCCAAAACCCTGTAGACAGTTCTGAATGCCCATATTCAAAAAAGATCAACAATCAGAAAACTGAGGGTGATGGAGAGCTTACTACAAAAAGAACAAAAGAGGAAGGCTTTACTTATTAATCACAAATAGGACTGAATAGATACAACCATTGTTTATAATTATCTGCATTATCAGTGCAGATAAAATAACAGCAGAATTAAAGAACTACTTACCCCAATTTTGGCTCAAAGACAAGTAGGTACAAGCTGAACACAAATATTAATTCAGATCAAAAATAAGAAGGATACAGAAGATCAGTGGTGCTGGAAACAGTTGTTCAAAATTGGAGCAGCAAGGCCTAATGATTTTTACAAAGGAGCTCAATACATTCTCAGAGGAATATATATATATATATATAAAAACTCTATGTACAAATATATATATATATTATATACACACACACTCTGTGTGTATGTGATAGCTGCAGTAGAGGAACACATTATTCAGTGACCTAGAATACATCTTACAGAACATTATTAACTTCTCTAAACATCTATCTGAAAATTGGGTGTGATGCTTCCCTCTGCTTGTCATTTGCTTCTTAAGAAGGCTAACAACTTATTTGCATACTATTTTACAGCATTTTTTGAAGACCTTGTATTTCACTCTTGGTATACGTTTTCAGGTTTTCTAACAATTGAGATAATTTTTGCTTTATGTGTCTACTGTTCAAGTAGTTGGGGAATAAATCTTTAAAAACAGTATTTGGGGACTTATATAATCTTATATAACTTACTAACTACTTAGAATGGGAGTATTATACGTATAAAAGCAGAAATAATATACGCATTTATACACACAGTATATATAGACATCTACTTAAAGAAGGGAGATGGGGGAAACAGACAAACATATATGTAGTAAGTAGACAAATAGTGAACTGGAGAGGAAGAGGGAGGGAGAGATTTTGAACATCCAGTTTCTATTCCAGAGTATGTGAACTGTGTGCAAACACCCAAATATTAAACAAAAGCCAAATACACTTTCAGACTCTGACAGGATTTGAAACATATATATGTGTATGTGTATATACATCATCTGTTGATTATTTCCTTATAGTACTTCTCTGGAGTATACATTTCTCAAACAAAAATGTGAGTCTATTTAATAGTAATAAAAAATTACTTAATAGTGATAAATCCAAATTCTGGACAGAGCTGAGAGTTTTATCTGGCTGCACCGCAATGCCGGACACAGTGACCACAAAGCTTTTTACAAACTCCTTGCATAAAAGGCTACACAAACAAGTCTGTCTCCAATTGTTACAGCAATCCTGTTACACTGAAACCACACCAAATATATGTGGGTATGAATAATGATGCTCAGGAAAAAGTGGAGCATGCTGTTCTTTAAACACCGAGGCAACTTTAATACCAAAGATGTTACGGAGACTACATATGTTAATCTCTATTTTCGATATAAAAATTAATGCATTTTAAACTAAGAAGAAGCAATGTAGTGCATTTTTATTCTATAATTGCTTTTCAAACCAGATGATTGGTCTAGTAAAAAGATAGTAACAATTGCCTCACTGTTACTTAAAAATATAATGAACTATCAGTAAAATAAAAATAAGGAAGTTAATATATTCAACAAAGAATGAACTGGACTGGAAAAAAAAATAAAGGTCTTTCAGGCAACAATCAAAACGGCGTTCTTCCGCCCATCATTATTTCTTGAAAACACACTCACACACACAAAAATGTACAAGAGCTTTAGGCAGAAAATGTAAAATTTTAAATGCAACTTGATTGCTCCAGTTACCAAGAAATAATTTTAATCAGTTGCTCTACTGAAGATTCACCAAAGAAATCCAAAATCTCTATTCAGACATGTAACTGACAACAAACCAGCTATTGTGATTTTCTGTATCAGTAGCTTGAAACTGCTGCTATATTATCCACATATATATGTCTCAATTCTCATATATATAGTGTTCTCTCATGCATACGTGATCTCGCATACACTATCACTTACTAACAACAACAAAAAGTAAATTTAATGGTGGGAAAAACCTTAAAAATCATTGCCAAACCACATGTCACATTTTCACTCTAACTCCTTGAGTGGTCCATTTAAGAATCCATTTTAGCTACTTTTCCAGATAAGCTTATCCATAAGAATCATACATTTCCCCATAGGTAGGAAACAAACATAATTTGTCACATGTTGTGTTATACAGACATTTCTGCACAGTTGCTGCACTACACTAGAATGTCTGAAGGGGAAGACACCCCAGGTAGTTGGCTGCAGACACATCTCAGCAACATGGCACATAGTTACAATTTGACACATATAGTCTTTATAAATCCAATGTCTATGAAGTCAAACAAATCTCCTTCTTATTTATAGTAACAGGCAAGAGCAGATCTCTGCCGTCTTGTTACACAGATGGTTGTAACATTTTTATAGTTAACTTACAACCACTGATGCCTGAGGAATAGACACACATCTGCCCCAAACTGCCAGTCCTGTAGGCTTTTCTTTTTGACTTTAGCTACCAAAAATACAGTTGAAACACATGTAATGCTGTCACCCCCAAAAAGCTACCACAACAAAAAGCCCCATACAAATATGCATAAAATTTATTATTATTGTTAATGTTACACAGATTCAACAGTGATCACACACATTACAGCAAAAATAACAGTAATACCAACTCTAATCACCAAAACTGAAGTTTTAGAGAAAACTCATAGCCCCAGATCCCATATACTGAACTTAGTCTGGAAAAGCGTTTGGAAAAAAAACTCATTAGAGGATTCTAAATTTATGTTTTATTAAAAAGATTTCAAAAGAGCCTCAAACAAACTACTGTCCATATGCTTTTTTTTTTGCTGCTTGATAAAAAGTAAAGGCATGGCTGGCATCTTGAAAAAAGGAAAGCAATTGCCTAGGATTTTCTTCTCCTACTTGAAGACACCACTTCATATTTGCTGTATTTCCACACGTCATCTGGGTTTTAACAGAAAACGTACATAGAAAAGAGCTAACTATACCAAATTAAATGCTTCCCATTTTAGACACTGGCTGTCCACAGAATAAATTCTCTAAACAGATGACTTACAATCAAATGCTTGCTTTATGACAAGAAGAATAGGTGCAGAAAAGCAAAGCTGTAATTGAACCTTGCACCTACAAGAGCTGTACAAGAGCTAAGTTCAGTGAAAGCTTAAATAGCCTGATGAAATCCTGACCCGTGGCAGCTTGGGAAAATACGACTTATTCATAAATATGTTCCATCAATAATAGATCTAGGCAGATTGTCTTTTTCTTCTTGTTCCCCAAATCGGAAGAGAATAGAGCTTGTGAGAAAGTGAATCTGCGTTTACAGAACTGGTCTAACTACAGAGGTGAATACGCATGCCTTGGAATTCAGTTTGAAAACAGATAAAGGAGAGGATGAACCAACATTATGTGTACAGTTACCCAATTAATTTGATTTTGGATCTCCCTTCCTCTGGAATCTATTTATTTTTTGTGGAGTGGAGCACAGAAGGTAAACAGAAAGGCAGTTCAACCTTTTATTTTTGCTACATATTCTTTTTATTCTTGACTAGTTTCCTATCTTTATAGCTGCCTTATAAGAAATTCTGTACCTGCTAATTTCTACAATGAACGCGTATCTACAGAATGAGAATTTGAAGAATTTAGTAATAAAATTTGCTTTGAGGTTGAAAATTTATACCAATGTGCTCTTTGCCACAAAACAGACAAGAATTTATTTCTCCAAGATTCAGATCCATAAAGTCACACGTGCTGACCAGCTCACTTCAAGTGGCACATCAGTGACCCTATGTCACTAATTAATACTTTTGAGATAATCTACTTAGCTAAACAAATCACTGTCTAAAATGAAAAGTACACAGCTGCAAAAATTACCAAACCAATAACTAATGTAAAAAAAATCATACATGTTTCTGAAGCAAAGATCCAGTGTTGGTAGATTAACAACATTAAATAAACATCTCTTCATAAGCTCCACTGCAGTTTTAATGTGTCACCCTAGCCCTGCAAACGACACATCTTTCAATTCAAGTTTGCCCCAACAACATGCATCAACTGTATCATTTAAGACAGACATCTACTTAATGCCGTATTTCACTGAGCAAGAACACACTGAAAGGGATGGATATTTGCATTACATTGAAAAGGCTGATTCAAAATCATCTTTAATGACTGCAATTTAAAGTAATCTCTTTCTTTAAAACCTGCTTATATAATCTTGGACTATATTTATTTGCAGCACATATTCAGACATTAAGATAGGAATGGCAGAAAAAGAGTTCTCTTGTTCACTTTCAGGAATGCAACTATCACAATCGCCAAAACATTGTTGCTCCAAAAGAAATTCTGAATGATCAGTTAGAACTTGCTTATTCCACAAAATAGTTATATCAGGGCCTGTCATATTCTCCTAGGAGAACACAAGTAGTGACAGAGGTTTCTTGTTAAACAAATACCACAATTCCTTATTATTCAAATGCAAATGCTAGGTCCCAAGTTAAGTCAAAATAATTTTGATACAGGAAACTTTCTAAAGAGAGCCAGAATAACAACAGCTAGAAAATTAGGTAGGAACCCACTTGACAGGATTGTGTTGCAAAAAGACAAGTGCTATTTGTAGCTGCATACAAAGGGGAAACATACTGTGTTAAGAAGTAATCATCTTTAATATTATTATGCTGTGATTATTAGTATCTGAGTAATGGATGAAAATCTGAAGCAAAACACATTATTATTATTGTTATTTGTTCTTCTGCCTTTACTAAATAGCATAGTCAGATCTCTGTTTTTGAAATCTGAAGAGAAAAATCACTACTTTTATTTGGTGGAAGTCCTTCAACACAAATGTGAGGGACTGGGAGATTTATTTGTTGTAGTAGTCATACTTGCTGCTTTTCTTCACCTAGATCTGAATACTTCATAGTTAATTTATAGCATTTGGGAACTGATACTGAAAATCTATTACAGTTTTCACAGGGAAACTAGAATTAGATTACACTGAATTTTTAAAGCGGTTTATTATATCAGCCTTGTCACTTATTACCTGGATTTTAAATGAATGTACTGCAAGATCATAATTAAAAATATGTTAAAAGAGTCTCCTCTTAAAATGCTGGTAAAGTATACTGTTCGTGATTCAAATACCTGATAATCTCTGCCATATTTACATATTCTAAAATATTAAATAAGACAAATGCTATCACTGTCCTGTTTTCTCTCCTTGTTGTCAGCAAAACAGCAGCAGAAGGTAAGACACTGCCTGCAGCATGACCACTCTGCTTTCAAACCACTCAAACCACTTTTCTGTTCTGGATTAATGCTTTCAATCTTTTCTAGTCTATAATCATTGCTGCTGCAGCAGAGAATGAGCAACATTTTCCAGTAGATCTATTTTATTTGATTCTGACAGAGGAAAGGTCATCCTAAAAACTTATGAAGCAGTCTTAAATTCGGCTAGATACTAATAATGCTACAGAAGAACATCTAGGAGGAAAAAAAAAAAAAAAAGATTTAATTTTTTTCTTCCTCCTGAAAGTAACCCTGAGCCCTCAGTGCATGTCCCCCATATGCTGAGAATCCACAAGTAAAGAAACCAAAAGGAAGGTGAGATAAACAGAAAGATTATGCGGTCACATAGATTAGGGACACAATTGTAGCATTTTAAATTTCTTTGTTCTTTGAGCTGTAAAAGATGATAACAATCCTGGGTTACAGAAGAACAGGATGAGGTACAGACAAAAATCTGAAAAGGAAGAGGAAAGAAGGGGGTCTGGACGACTGAAAAGAAGGCATGGAGAGCTTGCAAGAAACAAGCTGATATGGACAGAGGACAAAGAGATGGCAGCAAAAAAAAAAAAAAAATTTAAAAATCAATAGTTGGGGGGGGAGGGGGAGAGAGCGTACAAGACTGGCTGCTTCAATACATGCAAGCTCTGTTCCTATCAGGTGGTCAGTGGTCAAAAAAACCAAACAGAATTTTTCCCAGCCAGGACTATCTAGTCAAAATGAAGTTAAACTTAATTTTGTCTTTCACTACTGACAAAAGATAGCCTGGTTGATTGGGTTTGCCTCTCAGCCATCTCCCTACTTTATCCTCTACCTCCCCAACCATGCCTAAGCTCTTTCCAGTACCTGTTACACTGAACACAGAGTAGAAAACAGAACAAGAGAGCATAGATGGACTTTCTGGTATAAAAAGAAAAGTCTCCACAGTGATCTTTAAGGACATCTAATCCAAATCACAGCACGAGGCGTAACCAGTCTGGACACTCTGGCCAGAACAGCCAATTGGTATTGGTGGAAATATTCCATACTAGTCTTGCTGTAGCTGGTCCCAGCTCTTCCTGAGGAAGAGCTGGCTCTCGGAAAAGGCTAGTGGTGCCTGGAAGCTGTTGATAGTTCTCTGGTTACTAAGATCTTCAGTAAGATTTGTTTATGCAAGTTAAATATTACTGAGAAAGCTAAGATGGTAAAACCAAAAAATACATCTATTACATGGCATAATGGAATCCACATCTGTACCCTACATTCATATTACTCAATAACCTCCACTATCCTTCCTCCCCACATCCCCCCCCTTTTTTTTTTAATATGATAAGACAATTCATCCAAGTTAGAGCAGAGAACAGCCGAAGCAGCCCACACACATATGTACTAGGCTGAAATTCTTTGGAAGACTATGTTGTTCAAGCTTTCCTTTTATTTATCCAAAATGGCACAAGCAAAAGATGTTATAAAAAAAACTTGACAGAACGCTTGGGGAGGGAGAAGGGGTGGTCATTTTCATAAGGAAAGAATATTACTTTCAAAAAACCTAGTGCCATTTTTATATTTACACAACACAACAGGTACAGTAGAGCATACCACATACTGACAGATTAACAGGACCTCCTACCTCGACTTCATCCTCTCATGCATTCTCCCATGCTGGATACATTGTTGGTCCAATTCATCATTCCGTTTCTGCATCTTCTCCAATCTGCCATGAAGATACTCTTTTTCCTGACTAAGCTGGTTGACTTCAGATCTACAGAAGTAAAACACAGTGATGATGGATGTTGTCAGATTTCATCCTGCAGCGTGCCATCAATATGTGGCTTCAGCATTTATAAAATTTCATACATGTATATGTAATGCATAAACAGACTATTACTAGAACTTACAGAAACAAAACACTGTTTCAAATAATCTTAAAACAAAAGAACATGATGCTGGAGGGTATCTGGTAAATATGCCAATGGCAATCACTCAGTCATAGGTTGGCTATGCTAATTTCTGCATAATTTAAACAGGCATGTCTTTTGGCATTATGCATTGATGTTAAATAAGATCAATAAATGTAAATTCATACTTGTTAAGCAAGAATTTGGCCAGCATTTTGAAAACACATTTCAAGTTCTTTATTAGTAAAAGCTAACATCTAGTTTAAAAAATGGCTACTAAAAACTTGTTCAACCCTTACTGCACTGTACAGGTTGAACTCACAATAGTGGTACTGTTTTAGAAACTTTATTAACCTAATATGCCCAAAATACCATTACACAGATTAAAAAAACAAAACACCACATTAAGAGGAAAATAAATAAAACCTTAAGAAACAAGGGACAAATCATACAGGCACACCCTAATCCACATAAAACTCGGCACAGCCTTTAAGAAAATTAGTCACTTCTAGCAATTCTTATTCTTCACGGGTGAGCAGAGACACCAGATCCATGAATGACCTGGGACTGCGACTTGCTACATCTCTAACCATCAGCCCATGGAGAAACAGGCATGAGCTGTTTCTTAATATCAGGAAAAGATCTCAGATTAAATTGTGATAAAATATACATTATGCACTTGTACAGTTTAACTCTTTGGAAAAGGTTAATGAGAACATGTCAGAATCTGCTATACCATCAGAAAGTAAGAATCAAAAGCAAGCAAATTTGTTTTATGGCATCTGCCACTCCAGATCTTGAGGTTAAAAAGCTTCAGATATATCTTTAAATCGTAAACTTAAATATGCTGCAGTTAGAGCAGAAAGATACTTTACCTTCCTGGCTGTTACAGAATGCAACAACAACTGACATTCTGAAAAATACAACAAAGTGCAGGGGGGAAGGAATACTCCTCCCTCAAAAACATGTTGTTACACTGACAAGTCAAATCTGGAAATGACAACATAATCTTTTCATGTTTAAATAGAGAACAATACATGACATCATCTGTGAATCTGAAAGAACTTAGCAAGGGAAACTTTGGAAGATGACTGTATGTAATTGAATTTAGATAGGGAGTTACAGCTCTATTAAGGAGCATCACTGACAAATACATCAGAATCATGCTGATGTATTTGTACATCAGACTTAAATGCACCAGAGTTTCCTGGATGGGTACATAACAGTGGGCAGGATGTTATAGGAAGGAACTGAAGTCGAATTTTTACACTGATCATTTAACAGATATATTAGTAACTTAAAGGTCAGCATTAACAATGCATTATCAGTTGGACCAATTGTTATCACACAGTATGAATGCAATCTGTATTTGATACTGATACTGTAAGAAAGAAAATCAGTGGATAAAAGCCAAGGTCCACTGCAGAGCAGCTCAACAGAGACCTGACGTAACAAAGCTCAACCAAGTGGTAACAGGGACTAAACTCAGACTGCATTCCTTTTTTGCCAGCAAAATGCGACAACAGCATTTGCCATGTGGGAATACTGTAAATGATCATGTTTGTAGAGTTTCCCAAATGGTGGATCCTGCTTCTTTTTCTGTATTTATATGTGGCTGTCTCATTCACAGAAACAGCAAAAGCAACTTTCAAGGTGATAAAAATCTCAAAGTTTTAGAAGGCCTTATTCATCTCCAGCACATTTGAAGGTGCCTGAAGTCTTTCTGGAAAGATCAAGGGACTCAAATCAAACAAAACCAAAATGCTACTATAAATGACAATTAATGAAATGAAAGTACCAAATTCATTGAAAACATGAGTAGCATGATCTGTAATCTCTAAAATATAGCTCTAAATGCCTGATGCTTTGAACCATGTTACTTGTGTTTTCTTCTCCTAAAACATCTTTTATAATTACAGTTGAACTCAACAACAAAAAAATACATTCTAGCTAAAATATTATTTATACAATGTCCCTTCCAAGTAAATACGTAAGAGTCTGTCCACCCAGATTCAAGTATTTCATTACACTGAAATTTTGGAAGGCAGTACACAAGGAGGGCAGAATGCCTATTAAGGACAATGTTTAAAGGTTCACGTGTGTCAGCATTAGAGAGAACACAGGTCCCAATACAAGACTGTATACCAAGAGTCTTCATTAACACCTGATAAAGATTCGCTCTGCATCTTTAAATATACCACTCATCCACCTCAGTTTCCAAAGATTAAGATAGAACAGTTAATTCTATGTGGTATTGAAATAACTTCAAAATTGTTAGGTTAAAAAAACCTACAAAACCAACCATAATTGTAATAAGCCTGAACAACCGTACCGAACGTGATAGCACATTTATACTAGGAGTAGCAACTCCACCCAGCCAGGGGCAGGGCTGGGTCTGCATAAATGTTTGAGTCACCCTGCTCCCAAGCTGTCACAGCAGGATGGGAGAGAGAGGTGCCAAAGTACACAGTCCTGAGCTTCAGGGACAGCCCACATGTAATGCCAGGGTCAGAGGTAAATTAGAAAAATCTATGCACTAAGCACTATGTCTGATGGATCCAGAACAACTAAAGGACACAGCACGGACATGCTGATGTTGTTCCACAAGAGCTACTCTGGATCCAACAGACCGAGTAGTAAGCCATGATGGACTTAGAAGAAACTGAAGTGTGCAGACATTTGGAGGGCCGCTGTCTGAGCTGAACTCTGCATGGAGTTGTACTTCTGTAGGCTCAGGCTGGCCCCACAAGTCATACAGTCATGTTAATGTATCTGTATGTGCTTCTGAGATCTGATAGACTCACGAGACCTGTATGAAATCAATATTATTTTGAAACTGCACAGAGGAAAGCTACAGTGTCACACGAAAATGAAAATGTAAAATGCATGCTTGTTAAGTAGATGGGTAATAGATTTTGCCCAACCGCATTTACTTGCCACTATATTAAAAATCATTGATGATGACTGGGGGGAAGACAGGGACAACTAAAAACCCTCTATACTTCTGGATCCATTCAACTACCAAGAAAGCCTCAACTTCTGCTTAAAAACAAATTTAAGTTTTTATCTACCATCCTTGCTGGAAGAGTCTTGGATAAAAAAACAGGTTCCTCCAAAACTTTCAAATACTGGAGGCAAAGAACCAGCAAATGTTAAATAGTCACAATTCAAAGTCAGTCTTAGGATATTTTTAGGATGAGCTGATTTTTGAAGCTTAAAGTAGCAGTGCTGCCTTTACTCCTCTGAACTACCTTTTGCATTGCAGCGCTTTTTAAGCACTGTCTTTTCCTACTCTTAAAACCAATTGTTTACTTGTACAGCAATTAAATACATGCTCTAAAATATTTTCTGCTGACACAGTATTGTTGCATATAATTTTAATGACTGAGCCTTCAGACAGACTGTTTCACATCTTCATACAGCTACCTTCACACTCCTGGTATTGAGTGCAATGACTGCAGTCAACCAAACATGCAGAAAAATAGTTCAGCCGGGTGTGCGTTCTTTACTTCAATTAAACTCACACAGTTGGATGCCTACCGTTGCCAAACCAGTAATATAATTTATACATTATAGTCCAAACAGTAAAACTACACTAAAAGTCATTTAACAATATTTATAACACCATAAAATACAGTGTTAAAATATATGAACTGCAATATGTACCAAAATTATAAAATTTGTTTCTCATCATCAGTGATTAAAACCAGGATCATTGCTCTAGCTTCAATACTCACAACCCTGGTGACAGATTAGAATTCAAATCTTAATGATCAATTTACAATTAACAAGATAGAAGTGAAACAAATTAAACCAACCATTATATATAACGAGACCCAATGGACTCCCATTGTTCCCCTTAATTACAAAACGCAAATCACAAATACACAGTGGGTAGTGTTAAGCATTAATCTACAACCTAGAAACTCAGACAGTGACAATCAGAGAAAAAAAAAAAAAAGAACAAAATAACAGAGAAGAAATCAACAAAGGACTATATTTTTAAACATGCCTATGCATACAAAAACCTTCACAGACACTATCTTCTTTCTGCACAGCTTGAGGGGTTTATAATTTGTCTGACATTGTCTTTCTGAAGCTTTTCTAATCCTGTGTAGGGGCTAGCTCACAAAAATGGTTCTAGCTTACATATAAACATGAAAACTTTAGTTTAGATTTCTCAGAAAACCTGTATTAAATATAAAAATATACGTGCAATTCAGAGGCGTCCCACTAAAATTGTGCAAATATGTAGCTGTCAGATAAATTTGAAACGCCTCTTACTACAAATGGGACCTTTACTTCCTATCAAAACCCCAAAATTTCATATAAACTTATTCTTGCATCTGTTATTAAAAAAGCTGGAATGTTTTACCAATTAAATAATGGTACTGCGAGTATACAGTTATTAACCCCATGGAAATTAAGGCACAAAGATTCTAGAAGCATAGCAAGAAAATACACATCCAGGTCCAAAATTAAGTTTATGATAAGGCCAAAAACATGGAAAAAATGGAAAATGTCTTTTCTATGCAAATAGGGCACACTGCTGCTTCAGGATCTGCTTTTATTAATGTACATGAGAACTAAGTTATAAAATCTTCCAAAAATAATTACTTATTTCAGAAGACAAAGCTACAGCATTCTGTCCCAGAATTGTGGTTTTACACTATATTCAGTGACAATGAGCATGAAGGTTGCCTTTTGGAGAGATGCTGGTGAAAGATATATACTGATCACGCATTTGAAACTTTGCCAAAGTCATTTTTTGCATCGGATCTCCTGATCACATCACTTTTTGAAGCCACCTATCAGTTTACCATTTTCCACCATCTCCAGTTCCACCTTTTTATTTTCACACACTTTCTTGGTCCCTACCTATTTCTCCTTTCTTGTTACTGACTGCAACAGCTCCTAGTCCAATGAAAGCAAGCTCAAGCTATTTTAGGGCAACTTCTCAGAACTGCTTTCATACATTCTTCTATACTGTTTCTTGTGCAAAATATACCACTTTCTGGAGATCCAAGAGGGCTCCTTTTCCCTTTTTCAGGTTCTTGACATAGTCAGCTAATGCTGCTAGGTGGAGAAACACTTGGCAATCTCTGGTATTTATTTTCAGAGAATAATGTGTTTTCACAGTATGTTTTCTGTCTTTCCTTCATCCTTTTACAGTTACTAGTCTGTGACTGTGAGCTCTAGCAACAAAGTCTGTGTGCATTTTTATTGCTGGAATAATAATATGATTTGAATCTATTTAGATTTTGTATTACTTCAGCAGAGAAGCTCTGCTTTTTCAGAAGAAAAATTCTGTTTGCTTCTCTCTCAAGTACCCATCAGAACACTTGCAAGGGAAGATCGCTTACATTTCCCTAAGTTTCTCATTTCTTCCCCAAACACTCTGGATGGGATTCATCTCCCAACTTCAGCCACTTAACAGCTAGTCAACACTTTATATTCAGTGGAAAGTAGGATGGGCAGTGGAGGCAGTACCTGTGGGAAGCATCATATTTTTTTTATATATATAAGTCTGTCATCTGCTTATATCATTTCCCTTTGACCATTCCTGGAAACAGGATACTGGGATAAATGAGCTCTCTCCCTGAGTGAGTGTTGCCCCTGTTATGTTACCTCAACAGGATGATTAAATCTGCCCAGCAGAAGAATCCTATCCTGAAAACCAATTTTATCTTTGCTGAGTGTTTTCCTTACTTCACATAAGCTATGAGAGATGAATCCTACCCTTAATTACCAAATTCACTTTGCATGAAATTTACAGAAGTTGCAGAATGCCCACTAACCACTTAAGTCCTGTTTACTACTCTGAATATGAACCCTGAAGAAAGTCTCAACAGAGACTATTTTCACACTTAAAAATGTAAAATCAAATGATTTACTGTTACAGACCTACAAAATTAAGAATTTCTTTTTTTTTTTTAATGATAGCCCTGTCCTATAGAACTTTTAAATAGATACCTTCATACTTTTGTATTTATTTAAACCAGTTATTGCTTCCAGGTTTTGTTCTGTTCCTGAGTTTTTAATGGATTTGTATTTAGCCTTGCTATTGATTTTAACAAGAGCACCACATAACAAGTGGCGTCAGAATCAGAGCTTCAATGACAAGCAATTTTGATGACAATTTCAGAGATAATTATTCAGTGTGTAGTCTTGTGAATGAAGCTTTAAGTAAATAATTAAACCAACAGACTACAGTTTTGAGAACTTTAAATATTTAGTATTTTTCATATAATTTCAGATAAACTCAAATTGTAGCTCTGTTAACAATTTTCCACTCTTCCTATTTAGAATATGAACATCAGGAAGAAAAGAGTATGCAATTTTTACATTGGAATTGTTTAAGAAATTTGAAGTAATAGCCAGAAACATAATCTGAAAAGCAGAAAATTAGAATTACCCTGGATAAAAATCCATCCATGTTTCTTAAGTGGCATATATTATATTGAGATGATGTGTAATACCTGGGACAAGATGAATAATAATCAATATTAAAATAAAAATAAAAAATAAGGAAGCATGTCCTAATAATAAAAGGGACATGATAAGAAAAACATACTAACCTGTATTTTTCTGCCATTTGTTCCAGCTTCCTTGCCAATATACAACATTCTTCCTTTAATTTTGCTATGAATGTATTCTGGGAGGTCAGCAAGGAATCCAGTTCATTCACTAGAAATTACAAAATTAAAAAACTAGAAATTTATTTTACACGATGTAAATTTATAGGTAATTTAGAAACAATTTTATATATTCTTAATTACTTTCCTCTAGATTTTTCTGGTTTTGGTATGTTTTTTTAAACTTCAGCTATTTGGACATGGAATTATGACATCATAATTCACCAAAAAAAGGCTCTGTGTCAGAATAAGCTAACCTAAAGTGTTTAAGCGATGTTGCCATTGAATCAGGTCTTGTATGAAAAGAATCACCATAAGGACTACATATCTAATCTGGTGGTTTTCCTTTTCAGCTGGAAGTTCATTGACATTTCTGAGAGGAGTAAAATTGGCAAGCCATGCCTTAGCAGCCTTTTGCTTGCTCAACTGGTGCAGAGGATACACTGGCAACCCAAACACTCACACTGTAGACTCATTTCATTCTCTCCTTAAAAAAGCAGTTCTTTTATTTACTGGGTCCTGCAATTACTATGATTAATGTATTTTTTTTTTCTCTTTAATGATGAGATATAGACTTATTGTCCAGTGACAGTTGCAGTGTAACCATTTTATAAATTAATTTTCAGCTACTATCAGTTTGGGCTGCACCAAAACTTGTGACCTAGAAATCAAGCATCTTTATTCTTTCAAAAGTAAGATATTGCAAAATGATGTTTCTTGATTTCTGCTTTTAAAATTGGAGAAAGAGAGACCACTGTTACCCAAATCCATTGTATGTGTGTAGGGTCACAATACACAAGGGTTTCTTTATGTACATTATAAATGACTATCATTTTCAACTCCTAATCCTACTAGAGATATATAAAAACAAACTCAGCCATAATTTTTCATTTTTGTATACTGGGACAATTTACGCACTAGGAGGGTAAATTACACATCTCTTGTGCAAAATTCCACTTGGTCATATACAGATGTGCTGACTAGAGTAGGGAAAAATGATTCTGAGAGCTTCTTTTCTTTTCCTACTGTGTAGACAGCAGCCATAACATAGCTGTTTGCATTCCCTGAACACATGGAAACGTCCTCTAGTACTGTGATAATGCAGCAAAAAAGGCAGAAAATCAGATGGCAGATGTAAATGTGCCTGCTACCTCAGGTATTCTCTGACACTGCTTAAGATTAATACATGCTACATTGCTTTTCTAAAGGTATTGCAGGACTGGTGGGTAAAAATGGTATTTTATTAAACGTGAATATACCATGTTCCATAGGAGCTGAAGCTCCTCCTCCTTTCTATGGTCTGTTGTTAGAGATTTCCTCTCTAAAAATTTCTTTTTTTGTTTATAATATGCACCTGTATTAATGTTGTTGGCATAGTACTTCACAATAACAAAAGGGTTTTTTTGTTTGTTTGGAAAACCCATTTCACTTCCAGATTAAAGGTTAGAAGTTATTGATCAGCTAAGTCAATGCAATGAAGTCTCCTATTATGAAAACCTGAAGTATTGAAGGGATTAAACATCTTTCTTCTAGATTGAGGGTGTGTGGGGGGGCACATGGTAATGCTAAAAATGTTTGAGGCTGCAAAGATTAAATAAAGGAACATATCAATTTGGAGCCAGTGAATTACATCCAGCTGCGACAGTGAATTAAGAACCGATTAATGGCTAAAGCTTTTCTCCAGTTTGGATGCCGAAGCAAACTCATTAAGCTTTTAGAGTAGCTATAATGTGTGTACTGTGGGAACTGTTCAATGCTATTCAGGAGACTTTAACTGTAAGCTCAGAGCGTTTCCCGCAGAGCTTCTGATGCTATTTTCTTTATATAACATGTGTGCCTGAAAATCCAGCCAAAAACAAGCCCTTTGTTTTTCTACTTTGTTGTGGTCTCTCTCAGCTTTACGTTTCTTGAACACAGGTAAATAAACTCATAATCCAGATGGTGCAACAGATGTGAGAGCAGCACTCTGAAATCAACAGACAGTGGGCAATACTTTCCATTTTCTCTTTTAAACGCTAACTAATATGTAATTCGGAATCTCCGGTGTAGTTAGCATCTGCTCCCTTCGGCCAGCCAAAGGTTACAGGTGTTCCTGATGTCATTTCACAGTAAGGCGTGGGCCTGGCTTGTGAGTGAGTGCCCAGGCTCTAATCTTTCCCTACCACCTACCAGTTTTCTCATGCTGGGCCTCCATTTGCTGCATCTTCTGTGTCAGCTCCTGCTCTCTTTGCTGGGCCTGAAGGGCTCGGGCCTTTGCTTCATTGCTAATGCTGTGCTGAATGCTCTCTTTCTCCAATCTATAAAAAAAAACAAATAGCAAATAAAGAAAAATAAAAATCATATACTGAAGATGATAAATTAAAAAGGCAAAGCAGAACATTCAATTAATCATAACAACAAAAAAAAAAATCTGGCCAAGCTTTTCACATTAAACATTCCCCTCCCATTTCAGGTTATACGAACTGACCTTTCTCTTACAATGTCAAACATTCTCCAGTGACTAGTAGAGAATAGATAAAAGATACGATCTATTTCCTGAGCGAAAATTAGCCTTTCAGAAAAAAATACGACTTTATTTTTAAAAATTTTAAACACGACTTCTTTTTCATAAGGAAGTTCCCAAACATCCACTTTGCATTGAACACATTATTTGCATTTTCTTTTAAATGCTATTTATTTAATTTTGCAATGAAGCTTAGGGACCTGACCCTGAGATGGACTGGTTCCCAGTGAACCAGCAGGAGATAAGTCAATGGGAGCGATTGCCATAGTGCTCATAATACAACTACTCGGAAAGCTTAATGAGTTTTCTTAAGCAACCAAACAAGTTTTAACTATTAATTTATGTAAATAGGAGATGAATGCATCCATTACAATAGAGAAGACTGTTAGCACCACGCAGGCCCAGCCCCTTGTGGTTCTGCTCACTGGGGGGGGGGGGGGTGTACGGGAAGGTCTAAAGCCCAGTACTATTACTGAAGTACACAGGCAAGAGAGCAATTTACTTGACCAGATATGCAAGATGGGGCAATGTACTCCTGAGGCAAAACAAATGCTAGACTACCACACTCCATTGAAGCATTTTATTTAAAGCAAGCCAAGCAAAAACAGCATGGAAAATAAAACCCCAAAAAGATATACGCAAATAAATTAGAAAAGGTCCTAAACCGAAAATTCATATCTAGACTTTCCGAAAGATCGTGAATATTTATCTGGTGCACACTAGGATCCAGATTCAAAACCTCAGTGAGTTCATGTATACAAGGATTGATTTCTAGATTTCAAAACGACATATATGCACACATTTTTCTATTTAAACTACATTTAATAGCTTGGGATAGGTTTCAATAAAGTCTTATAAACGTGTTGTTTTATTCTACGGACAATACCTATTTCAGGGGATTACAAAATGGAACACGGGCATAGATCATGTAAGGATAAAGCCACATCTCATGTGGTTGCTGCACTTAACCTTTGGATTGGTGCCTAATAACCCATCCGAGATATTGCAATATCTCAGCATGACACACACAATGTTAAATCTTCTCTCTTAAATTTACCCCAAAGCAATACAAATGGTGGGTCACATTACACTAATTCCTGGTCCTGATGTTGCAAGCCCTACCTTAGGCAAAACTCCCTTTGAAATCACAGGCAGTTTTTTCTGAGGTAAGACTGAGAATGATTTGACACAGAGAATACATTTAGATAGCAAGAATATTACAGCGTTAAGGAAACAAAGCACATTTTTCAAGCAAATATCATACACTGAACTGCACTTTATCACATCATTCTCAGAATTACTTTGTAACCATATTGGGGCTATCCTAAGGAGTGATGCTTGCATCATTTCCTAAGTGTAAGCTCCAAATAGGGAAAGCATTACTATGAAAAAAATCTTTCTGTATTTGCTGGGAACCAGTTTATTTAAACCCCTTCCCCCCTTCTAAACATCTTTTTACCTTCAGACAGTTGTCATGAGCACTGGACTGCTCAAAAAACCCCACACCAGCACCTAACACATCCCCCAGACATTTTCAGCTAAAGAAAGTGGCAGGAGCAGAGTATTTTATTTAATAGTGTCTTATGTGAGATGGCTGTGTGCAGCTGGGTGCTGTGCTGTCATCTGGCACACAGCTGGCTGGCTAGCATTCTGCTGGGGGTAGCCTTCAGCACGTATCAAGCTGCACAGCTCAAGCTACCAAGGCAAGCCTGTAAAGGTCTATTCCTCATTGCTAGGGTCCCTCCTGTTGAACACATGCTAACAGGCAAGTTAAAAATAAATGGAGAATCTACTGCCACCAGAAACACACTCTTGTTAGGGGACTGATCCAAAAAAGCCATTCACCTGTGCTACTTACTGTATAAAGCAAACTAGGAGGATCTCAGAAACCATGGATGCACGGTGAGTTCCCTGTGGCTGAAGTGTATATGGGGTGGGTGAAAATAGATGAATTTATACAGTGGATAAAAGCTCAACTATAAGACTAGGAAAACACAGGTAAGTCTTATGCAGAAGGGTAGCTGACTAGTCTCAATCTTAACACCTAGAAAATTTTGAGATTGAGACACAACCAGTGCCACATAAAGAACAACAGCTGAGGTGCCTAGAGCTGCTGAGGAACAAAAAAAATTCCTGGAGCCAAAGTTGTCTAAACTAAGTGGCAAGTCTTTCACCCAAACCTTGAGCTGACACCTTCCCTGCTCTCTAAGTTCAATGTCTGTGCTCTCCTGCAGAAGAGTTCCCCAACACATTTTACATATACAGAGAAAAAAGGAAAAAAACCCAACCAAACCCACAACAAAAAAGCCCATGGATAAAACAGGCAGAAGGCGGCCCAAGAGATTTTAGGAACTATCAGTAACATTCCTGCTACAAACAGCAAATATTGCAGTTTTAGAAGGTTTGACACTGGCTGATTATTTGCAATTACAAAAGCACAGAGACAATGTAAAGCAAAGCAACAACAGCCTAATTTGGGTGACACAGGTAAGATCTGAATCAGAAATGACAGCTAAAGATTAATTGTACCTGAACTTTTTAAAGCATCATCTACAGGTATCAAAAAAGGGGACAGAGTGATTAACCTGCGGCAGCCTGTTCTCTACTAGAATGCAAACACTGAATCAAAATTGGAGACAGTAGCAAAAATTATAGTTCTTTCTCATAGCATCCATTGTAAAACACTAAATAAATGCCTATCTGATAATAATTCTGGATTTGGCCATAACGTTGATCAGTTTTACTAAAGCAGAAGCATTGAACACATGGTGACTTTCATTTTTTGTGGCATAAAGTCAGAAGCAACCATTCATACGGAGGCAAGCTCAAGCTCTCCTTGAGGCCTGTTCTGAAGCACAAGTTTTCCACAGTGATTTTAGTTCTAAACAACGATTGTTTTGAGCCTGAGTTACGGCTGTCAAGAGCAGCCTTCTTAGTTAACTTGTTCACATATCTCAATGAACTGGATGTCAGTTTGCAATGACTGAAAGCTATGCTTTCTAAATATTCTTGACAAAACAAAAGGCACAGTAAACTGTAGCTTATAGTACAGGAAGAAGAACAAAATTGCCATCACTTGCAAACCTTAAAAAAAATCCTTGATGAAAATGAAGTGAAAATTCACTTTGAGGTAAAAGCTAACATAAAATTATGCTGGCTGAATTGGAGCCAACAAATTTAATAAAAAAACTCCTTTCCCACGACTAACAAATAAAAACTGGATCACAGATCCATTTTCAATAGAAGACTGCTCTCTGCCAAATGGCTTCACAGTAAAAGAAAAAGGAAGGATGTAAAGACTAGTGATGTGAAAGTCATATTTGACATAAATAACAGCTCATTGATTTTTGACTGCAAAAGAACAGAACTTAGACTGATAAAACTTTTAATTTCACAACACAATTCAATAGTAGGTATTTCTGCAAGAGTCATTTTGCTTTGGTAACAGTACAAAATGAAAAAATACAGGATGAGTCTCAATGTAGAATTAGGCCTCTGGAGGTTGCCAGTAAGTCTTCTGGCAAAGCAACTATAATCTGAAGCAACCATGCCTCCTATATTGACTATTTGATTTTTCCATGAGATCAACATGTGGCATTTTATAAAAAGCTAATGGATCCGTTAGTAAGGACTATGAACTTAATTGGATAAATTAAAATACTCTAGCAATTATCTCAGTTCAGTGGCACACAAGAGGTTATCATAACCTTATTTTTGACATCTTCATTTCTTATTAATTATAGTTAAAAATGTAATTATAAAATATTTTAGGCTTTCATATACACTTACTTTAAACTGGACTTCATAAATTATTAAGGAGTAGCTGGCATTTAGTGTTCCAAACGTTTGAGGTATCTGAACTAACAAGACTGTTGGGCTAAATAACGACCAGTCCTGGAACTCAGCACCAACACTCATACTTGGGCAGCAAGAGGACCAGTCGAGCCTAACACTGATGCTTTTACTACATGCCTCAGTGGTTGAGCACAGACCTCTTTCCTAGATAACATGTAGCCAAGTGGGCCAGCAACATGAACTGCAAGAGGAATCACCTCAGAAGAGGAAAAGCATTCAGCTGAGGCCTCCCTCAGCTCTTCCAGAGGAAATGGGCTTTCTCTTCCAGTACTTTTGAAAATCAATGTATAGCACAAGCTTTTCTATACCAAATTGAAAAACAGCTTTGAGAAGGTACCCAAGCACTTAACCCCAGTGTCTTTGACAAAATCTGGCTTGAGGACACTCAAATCAATTAGAACACTTCTGAAAGTAGGACTTGAAAGCCTACGTTTATTATGAACCCTAAAGATTTTAGCCAATACCTTTGGGTACAAAGGCTCAGCATGTTTTATGCAGTCTGCTTTGCAAGCTTTCCACAAAAAAGGTCTAGTGGACTGTCCATTAGAACCAGCTTTCTGAACCACCTTCTCATAGGTTACTTCATATTATTACTTCAGCTACAAGTGTCAAGGGAAGAATGGAAAATCAGAGTATATCCTTGCTCTTCTTCCAGGCTACAGGGAAAAAACCCCAAATACAAAAAGCCAAAAAACCACCACACAGCAACATTCACGGGGAAAAAAAAAAAAAAAAAAAAAAAAGAGAGAATAAAACCTGAAACAAGAGGTCACAATACCTACCCTATTCTGTAAGGGGAAATTGGAGAAAAATGTTTCCAGTCTCTTACTTTACTATCAGAAAGTATTAAAATACTGCAATAATAAAGGTCATAAAAGAATGTACATAGGATAAGATCATATGTTGGGTCAGAACACTTCACAAATTTGTTCCCTCTGTCCTCCATATGTATCTTCATAAGTATGTCATACACGGAAGGAAAAGGCCTCGGTTTTTTTCTGGTCAGCAGACAAGCCTAAAGGTTGGTCTGCAAATATGAAAAAAAAAAAAAAAATACAACTTACCATGAAGTCATTCTCCCCAGGAATGGTCTTAAATATTAATGGAAAAGTCCTAAAACTGCTTTCAGATGGACCTTTCAATTTAACAGCACTGCAGTATCCTATTCAGCTATTTATAGTGTAGAACATGTTTACAGAGTTTTATCTTATGCTATCCAAAGTCGTAGTATTTTCAAACATTTAGGTAAGGAAATACAACACAGTAAACCCCCAAACTCTGCAGGTATGTAAGTACACGCTGGTTTTAAATGTAGCTATGATTCAAAATTATTAATTTCCACACCTTCTAAATTAAGAGCTCTAGAGCATGTACCTTGCTCATATGTTTGGATCAACTCAATAATAAGACTCAGGGTCACAAGATTTCTCCCTTTCCTTTAAGTCAGGCTTCTAGGAACCTTTTGTTTAGCATTGACTGTTTTGGTTATCTTCCTTTGTAAGGTCTATGTATTTTCATCTAATAGATCCTTTTTAATACCTACGGTTGCTATGACTGAGGACATAGCTGGACAGTGTTTCCTGGTTTCCTCTTATAAAACACTGTAGATTTTTTTTAATAAAAGTTTTGATTTCTTCAGTGCATGTGTAAATCCATCGCAGCATGTTTGGACTGGCTGGATTTTACAGCTCTTGGTGCTTTTACAGGGCAGAAGGAGAGGCATGAAATGAATGTTCTTACGTCAAAAAATAAATAAAAAAAGATGCCCATGTGCATGCTTGTGCAAGAATTATGTAGAAATACCTTTTAAAACCATCATGATCAAGTCATTCCTTTAAACCTCTCCAAGGAGCTGAAAAATTGCCCTTCCTGTATCCCATTGTGGGAATTACCCACTGAGTTGCTCTTTATGTCTGTTTCTGGGAGCTGACTGGATGCTGATTCTGGAGCCGGCTGCCAGGTCTTCTCAGCGGAAAGCTCAAGTTTCTGGAAACTGCCCCAGCCAGCACACTGTGTTTGGTGAGCTTCAGTACAATCTACATTTGCATGGTCAAAATTTGAAGAGACCTAATTATTAATTTAATTGGTAGAACTGGAGGACTGCATCATTGTTAAGGATGCATGTGGTCCTATTTGTGAGAATTGAGGCAAAAAAAAAAAATCTTAATTTTTGATTTTACAGTGTAAAGCGCCTAGTTACATTAGTTGAGAGATACAGAGTTTCCTAAAATAATGAAATGACAGAGTTTTTTTCTCTTAACCATGTGAAGCAGAAGCTACCACAAGCAATTAGAAAAGCTATGTAGAGGTCAAGGGTTTAAAAGTGGTAAAAAATTAAGCTGTCAAATTGACTGAACTCTTTAAATATGGATCTGGAAAGTTAGAAGATGCTACAGAAATAACTTTAAAGTAGAAATACCTTTAAAGTATGTTAAGACTACAATTACTACTACTTTGTCAAGACTACAATTATTTGACAAATTAGCTTAAAACTATTTTCCCCACAATGCAAATAATTACCCAACTGTATACCCACTCCCAGAATCCAAATAATTTCAACTTGTTATACTACATTCTATTTTTTTCTGAGAATTTCAATTTTGCTGAAATGGAGATCAGTGCATATGATTTTCTTGTTCCTATTGAAATTTTTTTCCAGCTTTCTCTATTTAGAATGCAGCTACACCATTACAACTTTTATATATATTTGCACTTTATATAATATTAGGAGGTCTACAGAAACAATAAAACACCAAGTCTAAAACTTCCACTTTGCCCTTTACACCCTACCTGAGGCATCAGAAGTTATTATACATTAATGGCTGCGCATTAAAAAGTTTTCTACTCTATTTTTGAGTACTTGCTGTACTTGAAAACTACTACAAAATTACCACTAACTGGAGATATTGATGGGCATGAGAAAGACCAAAAGTTGTAAGGGCATAGGAACTGAGACACACAGAGTGTTACTCGTATGAAAGTTTATACAACAGAAAGAAGCTTCAGTATAGTTAACTTGAGTATATACATAACTGGTGGTATATTCCATCTCTACTTCTATCTACTAGGTCTTTTAACAAAATGAAAGGATTGGGTTTCCTACTCTAAATTCAGTATAAAAGAAAGAACTTGCAAACACCTCACCGATAAGATGATTTTATTCTTTTGGTGTTATGCCTTCAAGATACATACAGAAAACTACCAGTTCCTCAATGTTGACAATAACTACTTTTCAATCTTGATAGTTCTCTGTATACCAAGTCACAGCTAAATATTATCACTAACTGACCTCTATTTCATTGTTAGAGAAGAAAAAAAGTGTCTCTAACAGTAATTAACATCTCGTATTAGGTCAAATATACTGACTTAGAACCAAAATCTGATTTTTCTGGCACATCTATAAGCCTTGCTAGCAAGATAGGCACCTTGTAAGTAAACGCCCATCCTGCAGAGGTTATTACCATCAGATTGTGAACTATTTGGCTAGTAAGTCCCTATAAAAACAGACAGTTGAGTACAGAATAGAAGTTGCATGGGAAGATGCAACATGAGAACTGTTTTTTGTCAAGTCTTAGTATGTAGCCCTAAGCACTTCAAAGTACAATGCCCCTTTCTCTGAAACATTCTTTCTATCTTTGTTCCACAAACCACCTTTACAAATGGCTGAATGGTGAAATGTTTGCTTTCCATGGAAGATTTAGAGACATTTACTCTGTATGCACAAAGTTATTTGAATTATTTTCACTATATTTAAAAGAAAGGAGTAATTTTCTTGACTTATGGTGATTCTTCAATTTGGCACCAGCAGCTTCTCATGATACAGCTTCAGGACAGTTTTAAGCAACATTTAAGGCAACATTGCCAGAATAAGGTGCGGTCCCTTTTTTTATCCTCTTATAATCAGCACTCATGCAACTTATTCTGCAAGAACAAATGATTCTTTTTCAATCTGATTAACTCCCTGAACCACCTGACCATACAGGTGCCTGTCTTCCTGTGTCAGCACAAGCAAGGGCCTGGCAATATGTGGCCAGACATAGCCACATATTACCACTCTAGGGATTTGCCTTTTCAGCAGCAGCATAGACTTAGACCAGCTTCAAACAATTGTGACTCTGTACTCCAAGGCTCGGCTTGTTAATAAAGTAAATCCAACCATCAGGCTCCTACCACTGAAAAAAAAAAATAAAAATGAAGCAGCTAAATGATGCAGAGACCTGATCTGCTATGAACTCACTCTGCCAATTTAAATTTGTTCAAAAAACCAATGTTTTTGGTACGTTAACTTTGTACCAGCAAGCTTTATGCTGAATCAGGTATCATCTGTCCTACTGCTGCTGGCATAAAGTCAGCATAAACACTGCGTTGCATGCTTTAGCTAATTCAAAAGGAAAGTGACTGTGTGCTCACACCTGATCCAGATCAGATCAGCACAGCTGAATGATCCAGTAGATCACAGATGCACAATGAATGACTGTTGAACAGTCACCTACATTTTTCACAGACATTAGGTTTGGGCACACAACCTGCAGTTAAGCTACCACGGGCCTGATACTTTGAAGTTGTTAACTCTACCCAACTATTGCTGAAGTTGAGAAGGGAGGAACAGTTCCCTCTGCCTCCAAAGGACCAAGCCTTACAGGAACAGCTTGGGAAGAAGCAGAACAATTTGACAGAACAAAGAGTTCTTCAGGATGACAATTTGAAAGACAATATTTGATTTTGAAGGAATTTGATCTAGAGTAAGCTCGACCTCTCCCCCATCCTACAGCAAGATACCACATATTCCAGCAAACTGACAAACTTGTGACCAAAAGCAAGAAAGATGAGAAATACTGTGCCAACATTACATTGTAATTGACTGTTGATTTGCTCTAGATATTACAGAAACATCCCAATAAAATACATGTTTATCTACCCGCATATCAGAGGCGCTAGATATGAACAGGTGAGTCAAAAATAAAAATCCAGCCTTATATACCTTTTATTGTTTTGGTCAACTGTGGCATAATTTTTGTATTATCCTGATTGTAGCTGTCTGCACATTAGTATTAGAAATAATGGACAGGCAGTATAACAGTTGAGGGTTTTTTTGGTTTGTTTTTTTTTTTTTTTTTGCTCAGGTTATAAATCTCTCTTCTTTATGCTGTCAAGAGTAAAGGGAGAAACATATTTCAATAGCAACTTTAAAACGAAACTCACAAATTACTACCATTATGTTAAGTGCTAGATATCCCACTGTGCAGTTTTGCTTTGTGAATTTTTACCTTCTTCCATGCACACTTTTAGCCACTGATCGCACAGCCTTTCAGTGTTTTCTGCCTTTTCCTTTAAATAAACTGGCTCTGGCTCCTTCCATCTGGTTCCCCTTCCGTCAGCAACCCTGCACCTGTTCACACCTCCTCTCCTGTTGGATTCCACTGAACATTTCCTCCTCTGCCAGGGCTATTCTGGCACTCGCAACCTTTCTGTCATTCAATCCATCTGTCAGAAGTGAACTTTGTTTACCGCAAGCTTCTGCTTTCTTCTTCAAGAAGCAAAGCCCCTCAAGGTCATTGTCAAATGAACTGTCGGTGTGGATTTAAATCCACTTCTGCTAACCAGCAGAAGATGAAGTTCTTTACAGTCCTGTATTTGTGAAGATTGGTTTGGGGTATAGGAGAAATAATACAGGAGCAAAAGAATAGATTTTAACCAACGGCTAATGTGTTTTTCTTCATATACGTATATCTGTACCTTCTTGCAAAGACTAGCAGAATCTGATAAAGACTTGCAGAGCTATGCAAAGTGGAAAAGGCTAATAAAAATATTACAAATAAAATAATAAATGAAAGCTTTTGACTCTTATTTTAACACCACGTAACAAAGATATTGACTAAAAATGCAAAGAGAAAATGGGAACAGACGAATGAGTAAGTTTACAGTAAAACCTTAAAGCGGCCAATACCATTCGCTGTAAATTATTTCATCTGCAGCATCTTTTTTTTTTTTTTTAAGTTACCTACTGATGTTTCAAATGCAACACTATTTAAGGAGAAAAAAAAACCCACAACGACCCCTGAATATTTTTTCCTGTTTTCAAGCCTTGTAAAGCACACATGCAACTCTGTTAAAATACAGCCTTCCACATTGAGACAAATTTTAAAGATTCTTTGTCAGGGCTGAGACTAAATTCATATTGTCAACAGGATACATTATTTTTAGCAATTCCTGTGCCCATATTTCTTTTCAGAAATACATTCTGATAACCACAAGCTCCTGAATTATTAACTAACCTCCTCGACAGTTTCATTCTTCTAAAATGAGAAATACCTTTCAATTTCACTGCATATCTTGCATATCCTTAAAAAAAAAGTAAGCTTTTTCACTAGGATTAAATACAATACCAAAAAATAAAATACTTATTTTAAGTTTTGTAAGCAATTATAACAAACCACCCATTTTATTACCCTTTTACCAAAAATGAATTTAAAGTAAAGCTTTCTGGGAGGAAATCCAGGAGGTAATCCAATCTCATTAGCAGAAATGCAGTTATACTTATGTTAGGTCTGAATTCGACTCTAATAAAAATTGCACTGCACAAGTTTAGCTGAATAATAACTTAATACTGATATATCCCTTATATGGGGATTAGTCCCTGCATTTGCAAGGGAATTTTTTTCTGATGCTATGATCTTCTTCCATAGGAAACTACACGCAGGTGAACAAAAGCTCTGGAAATAGAAGAGGAACTCTGAAATAAAAAGAATATGCAGCAGTGTCACACCTAACTACAGAGAAACTTTTATTACGCAGTTTGATTTAAGCCCTGTAGAAGGCAACTGAATGAGGAGAAGCTAATCAAGAACAGTTGCTCCTGTTTCTACAAAAAAAAGTAGTCTGATACTCGAACCACCAGGAACACAGGGGCAACCAGCAGTGGCACGCTATTAAGCTTGCCACGCTGCCAGCACAGGCAGGGGAAGGAGGTCAGCCCTGTCAAGTAGCCGACAGAGGAGGCTGTGCTCATCTGCTCGCTCAGGACAAGCATCTACCAGCTCACACTCTCCCCCTGACCAATCACTGGCACAAGGGCACTGAGCAAGGGGGTGAGGAGAGCAGCCAGGCAGCCAAAGCTGGCGTGCTCAGGTGATTTTTTCTTCCTCCCTCCATCCACCAGCTACCTTCTCCAGAGATGACAACCTACAGGCTGATGCTCTTCAATGTCGAGTTTGATTAAGTCCCCAGCTGAGGACTCTTTGGGTTCTCTGTTGAATTTTTTTCTAGGCAAGAATTTCAGGAGCAGAGTCTTGCACAGAATAAAAAAAAAAAAAAATCAAAACCAAACCAACAAGCACTGTGACTGCAGAGAAAAACAACTTTGAATATAGTTCTGAAAGCACAAGGCAGCTTTTAAAATTGTTTAAGTTCACAAATACCAAGTGCTGATAGAAAAAGTACATTTTAGCTTATTGTAAAAACAAGCTTTCAGATGTACTTGAGAGAAAAGCCCTAAAACAAGTAAAAAATAAAGATAAAAATCAGAACCATTTTCCCACTAGCAAATGCAGCTAAAAAATCCAGCAGCATTGAATACACGTGTCTGAAAAATTTTTGTGGTTCAAGAAAATAAATCATTACCCTGCTGTCATTAGTCACTCAAATAGAAAACCTAATTTGAATCTGATCAAAGTAAATATTTGATACACATGTATAAACTTATTACTGCTAGTGCTGAATAATAACTGCTCAAAACAAAGACCTTATAAAGATGTTTGTCTTCTACAGCAGTTAGTCTCTTCTGTATTTCATCTGAACTCACTACTCGCTCCAAAGCGCTTTAAGTATTGTCACTGCTCCTGAACCACACTCTACATGCAGTAGCAATTTGGCTGCCTCAACAACCTGATGCGATGTATAAAAGATGAAATCATTAGAGAAATTTGATGTGACCAGTTGCAGTTTAAGTGCCACGGAGAAAAATTTAGAGGAAGCTAAGACTAAAAACTGAAAATGTATTATTGCCTTTTCCTTGAGAAATTTGTATTGTAGGACAATAAATTGTCAACCATGTTTAAACTCTTTAAAAATGAAAAAAGGGTGATTTATAGATGTTCATATTCAAAATTAATACACGATTTTTTTATTTATTCTTTACTCCTTCACTTGTATTTTTTTCTTTCCCTTTTAAACTTCATCAATGGCCCTTACAAGTTTGTAACATAATCTTAAATATGTTTAAATGATTAAATAGAAAGATATTTAATTAATTGTGTATTATCTTGACACAACGTATATCAGCTTCAAAATTGCTACAAGGCACTGCCAGAAGACGACAGAGCCGATTTATTTCAAATCATTCAGTATCAGTCTTCATAAAGCAGCATATGGTCTTATCATGGCAGGTAAAATATTTTACCTTCTATAATAACGCAGAGCAGCTAATTTATCTACATGCTATATAATCAGATAAACAATTTCAGCTGCACTATGAAAACCTGTAGGCAGGGGAGAAATTTATCCCCCACTACTTTATTGATTTTTCCGCCTATACATTCATATAATCGCTAACAATAGAGGTTATTCTTTCTTCCATCCCCTTCTTCAATTACCTTAAAGCAAGACCTTCTTTTCAGTTGTGGAAATATTTGCAGTTTCTACAGCTGCAGGACAAAGAACTGAGACATTTTCACAGAGTTGCTCGGGGGAAAAGGAAAGGGAGAGAAAAAAAAAAGCTTTGCAAGATTCTATTGCAAGTAAAGCAGAGTGAATGACAACTTTCAAAGCTACCACAATCATTTACTAATGTGCTGCTATACCAAATAAGTCTAATTTTTTTTGACAGCACCAAATTAGATTTATTGCAGAAACTGCTGCATAAATAGCATATGGCTATGTTATACCACCTATTTCAAATCCCTGTAATGTTTCCTCCCCTCCCTGCTCAAAATGAATAATTGAGCCAAGCTATAAACCTTCTGCAGACGAGAGATATACAAGTTCAAAAAGCAGATGCAGGAGATGTAGATTTCTTTGTTGAGGTTGCCTAAAGAAGTATCACCAATCAAACAAAACCGGGCAGTAATAGGTCAGGTCTCCCTTGCTACACTTCAGGATTTTATTTCCCCCTTTCCTTGATAAAATTTTGTTTTCGCTTCTCTTTCAAGCTGACAGTCATCAACACGGGGCACGACCTCGTAATCCTCTCGCACATGACTACCTCTTACTTGCACAAGAAATCCTATTGATCTTTACTTCTTACGTGAGTCAAATTATTCATGTGACTCAAGATCAGAAGGCTCGGACCTCCATTCATTCCTCACAGGCTCTCATTTATGAGGAGGGTAGTGCCTCCTCCGAGCAAAAAAATAAAACATCAGAAAACCGGCTTCATTCATCGGGGGGGCCCAACCCTGTGGGAAGGTGCCGACCTACAGCTCTCCCCCCTTCAACGGGAGCAAAGTTTTCCTATCGGTCTGCTGGATCAGCCCCCAGACCCACGTGCTTTCGAGCTTCTGTCGATCGCCGAATTCTGCCTGCAATACGCGGCTACAAATGCGAACACGCGCAACCTTCCTACGTGACGGGACCGAGAGCAAAGGCCGGTGTGTTTCTGAGGCAGGAGGGGGCACGGCCCCCCGGGCGGGCCGTGCCCTGGGCCCAGCAGGCCGCACGGTGAGGGAGGGAGCCTGGCGGCCCTCCCGCACCTCCCCTCCGCCGGGACGCGGGGCGAGGCCCGCCGCTCGCCTCCAAAGTTGGCGCGCCTGCCGCACGGAAAGACGTTGCAAGGTCTTCTCTCCGGCCGACGGGCACACCACTGCACACATCGTGGAAGGCTGCGGCTACCCCGCCGCTCGCCTCTCGGTGGTCAGTCCTCCCAGCTGCCCTATCCGTTACTGTCTGATTAGCTCTGCGAAGGAGCCCCTCCCCGGCCAGCTTTCCCCGCCATCTGTTCCACACGCGATGGCTGCCGCCCAGCAGCCTCGCGCTGCCCTCCTACCTGGCACCCGGCTCCCGGCCTTACCCCAAAGTGCTAACACAGGTTCTCGCTGCTGGCAGAGTCAGGATTTCATTACTACTACTTTGACAAGTGCAGGGTTGTTTGTAATTTCTCTTTTATCCTGATTTTGATTGTACAACCACCTCCCACTGATTCAGTTTGCTTCAGTTTTGTTGCTCACAGATTTTACTCTCCACATTAATCTCCCTCTGGCATGTTACTGCATCTGTTCCCTTTTTTATTATTAATTTTCAAATTCCCACCATTTTTGACAAAAAGGAGGTAATCTACACTCTGCTTCTGCCCATTTCATTTTCTTTAATTTGGAAGATAAGTATGAAAGCGTGCCAAAGAAGTTAATTCTCCGTTAACAGTTTATTTTCTGGCATCCCGATGCCTTTGTATATGAAAAACAGATAGGAATAAATGTTGACTGAATCACAACAACATAGTTGCAACCATCCCTAAATTTAATGAAAAGTAAACATATGAAGCAGATTCTAAAAAGTTTATTAGTTATCAGAGTTGTTACAAGTTATCACTCCTCTCTGTATTTTAAAATAATGGTTTCGTACAAGATGAGCAGAATATAAAAAAAATTAGAAAACAATCACAGCTTACACCTCATTTCTGCTTCTCCCCCCTCCCCCCACCCCCCCACCAATTTAAGTGTTATTGGTCCTTTCTTCAGTCAGTCAGTCTGGGAACATAAAACATACCTCAGACTTTTAATATTAGTAACAGCATTTCTTTGAATGTTACCTCCTTTCCAGCATAGACGATGGACTCTTTCTGACATGTTAAAATTGTTGGAAAAAGCACGACAGTAACTGTGCTGCTAACTAATAGGTACTGCTAGAAAAAAACAATAGATAATAAATACCTAGTACTGTGCAACTCCCTAAAAGGCTATGTGTAACCACCAAGAAGTTAGTTTACATTTTATCATTTAATAGTATAGCTTAAATAGGGAAATCAACCTATGAGGCATGCTGCAATTCTAGGAAGGAATGCTGGTGACGACATACAGCTCAACACCAAAGCTTCAGTGACTAAATAATGCCACTGGAACCCAGAGGTAGAATGATAGATTTATGTGCTTTATTTATTATACATGTAATATGAATTAGCGTTAATGCAGTAGTTGAAACTAGCAAGAAGGATGGATGCACAGTAGGAAGGCTATAACACTGCTAAAACACACTATACTCCCCAAATACCACTTTCTTAGATATGCTGCTTTCTAGAGATCATATCATTTCCAGAAATAAGGGAGAGAATAAATATCACATAATGGGGGGCAGGGGGGAATAATCAAGAACTACAAAACCCACTGACTCACTGTAATACAAACTTCTATTCTTCAACAGTGACACAGGGATTCAGGGTAGCTTGGTGGGTCATCTGAACCTGGAAGCATGGGTTCTTCTACTGTTTAGTAATTTTTCCCCTTCTACAAGTTGACATTCAATACTGCTTGCAATATTTCATATAAGCAAACAAGAATAGTAAAAATTAAACTAAACTAAATCTGCTTCAATTCCACTCAATTATATCTCCCAGCAAATTTTAGATGACATTTCAGTCAAAAATATCTCAAGCCATCTACCTAGCTTCGTGCCTGAGAAAATGCATGATGGCATAGAAAAAGTTCAATTTTGAAATTCAGTGACTCCCTCACTTCTTCAGATTTATTTAACTGCTTTGGCATATGCAAACAGGAACTACATCTGACTGCAGCTAAAACAAATAATAACTTCAGATTTGTTTTGAAACAAAAAGAGGAAAGATTTGTGACCATGTTTCTGCTATGCAAGAATAGTGAAAAATTTTATTAAATTAGGTGATGTGCTAAGATCTGGGCAAGTTGTTAACATCTTGCATCTTTTATGTGATCTTTTCCACTAGCACATTGACATGCTTTTTAATGATTATTCTCTCATGAACTAAGAACAATAGATCTGTATGTTTTCTGCTCTCTGAAGAACGGATTCAGATAAGCTTCATTAGCAAGACCCAACCTTGCCAAAGTAATGGCAATTTAACACTGCCTTCAGAAGTAATTCTGTAAGATTCTCCTACTACGGTAACTCTAATACAAATAACCACAAAGCTGGAAATAGGGTAAGAAAATAAATACTTAAAACAAGCATGGTCAGTCTCATAGCATGGTGACATCTGCAAAGTTACATGACTGACAATCAGAACTACACAGCAAAAGTTCTGTATTTTCCCAGTCATTTGAAGACATACAAATTAGAATTACTAACTAGATTCAATAGCAGGAAATGCATGTTAATAGCAAGGATTTCTAAGTAACATATTGCTCCAGGAAGAAAGGTGACAGGAAAATACAATTTTAAACTCTGTGGCAGTGCTTTAGAATAGCTAATTGTAACCTTTTTCTTGATTTTTAACAAGTACATTTTGTTAACTTAGAAGCTGTTTAGTTGGTAATCAATCAACGGTGTCTGAAAACTAGGATGCAGCAAAGAAGTGGGACTCCTGGATAAGGGTGCAGCTATGCAGAGCACTTTCTTTTTCTCATGAAGACATTGACTACATGCTCTTTCTTATTTAATCCATTCATATAATATTTACCATCTCATTTTCATACATTAAAATCCACAGTTCTAGTATTTGTTTTATTATGCTACTTATTTACAATATCCAAACTTCGAATCAGTGGATTAGTGAAGAACTTTTCTCCTTTGTAGTATACTAATTCTATACTAATTCATAGAAACCAAAGAATTCTTTCTGTATCTCCTAGCTACTTCTAATTTTTGCCAGAACAACACAGACAGGTCATGCAAGGCAACAGAAAGACTCTCCATAACTGTGTAACAGCAGTACAAGCCTCCCTCAAGTCCAGCGTTGTGAGAAGACTTGGAGTGGACCAGCTGGTCCTCTCCTGAAAAGAGGGGAATCAGCAAGATGAGGCCAAGGCCAGCATACCCAAGAGATGCACTAAATCAGTGCAGTTTCTGCAGCAACCTCCCACAGGCAGGACTCTAGAGCTTAAAATCTGTTTTCCTTGGCAAGTGCCACAGTGAATGAGTCTATAATCCCCATAGGATTGCTATCACCACTACCCTTCAAGTAAGCATTTTCACTGGCACAGCTGCCATTTGAGGTGAAGGGAATAAAGAATGAAAGAAAGCAGACCGTAAGCGAATAAAGTTCATGTGCAACAACTATGGAGGTACCAATCCATTAAAAACATACTGAGTTCAAAATGCAAAACTAAGGCCGTTAGAGACATGTAACTTTTATACCTTCACTAATACAGAAAACCTGTTCTGGCAGAAAGTGATCTGAGAGGAAGAAGAAGAGTACAGGCTAAGGAAAAGTTTCATTTGAGTAGGGGATCTTTTCCTCTGCGACTCAGGGAAGAGATGACTATGTGAGAACACCTCTAAACCTGCCCTACCAATCTAAGTATGTGGGGATGACAGTAACAGTTCAGGAGCAACAAATCTCTCATCTCTTTTGCCCCCCTTCTTCACCCATGACAGCAATATCACCTAATGTATTCCTGGAAAGCAGACAGATAAGGAGGACACAAACACCTACAGAGAACAAAGCATTGTAGAATTTGGGGAATATCAAGAAGAAAGATTTGAACCTATTTCCCATGCTTCAATGTATATGTTTTTCCAACAATTAAATGTCAGTGTAGAAAACATTTCAATATTTACAAGCAGAGGCCATAACATGAATGCAAAATATAAAAAATAAAATGAAGATTAGGACATTGCAGAAGAGTGGCTGCACTAGGTCAGACAAAGAAGCCGTGGCAGTTCAGCATCTGTCTCAAAAAGCGGACGTCTGTGAAATTGTATGAGAACAGGGCCAGCACAGAACATTACTTGCCCAAAATACTGTTCCCAAGCTCCAGTGATTTACATCTCAGAAACTTCCCAAGTCAGAGACCATAGATTGAAAAGCTACCTGAATCATTTGTATGTTAGGTATCCAGCTTTAAGTACCTCGCTATGTAAAAGTAGGCAATAGTCCTCATTTTTACAAGTTGAGTATTTTCACGGGGGGGGGATAAAAAAAAAAAAATTGGCTAGTCAGATTTCCTCCAAGATATCTGAGCTTTATTGCATATAATCAGCCTTTTGCTAAAAGGAGCGTGGTAAGCCATTTGGTTAACTATCACAACAAATCATTATTAATAAAGTTCTGCTAAATCCAAACTTTAGATATCTTAACAACTCACCCAAAACTTTTTTCAAGTTCATTAACCTCTAGCATATTTTTTCTCTAAATACAGGCTGTTAGAGTGGTACTTTCTTCCATCTGTTAAACAACCGTGCTCTGAATTACACCGAAATGTAGCTGAATAAAACAAATGATTCATTGAATTTAATAGTTTAGATGAGGCTCTATTTTATTTCCATTTACTCAATGGCAGAATTCTCACAAAACCCAAAGAGTACAAGACTTGGATAAATACGCAGACTTCTGTTAAGTGATAAAAAGCTGAGGGTTTTTCCCCCCCCCCCGTAAAATTTAAATTAACTTAACTTTTTTCCTTAAGGACTGAGTAAAAGTTGCCAGATTTGTTTCTGGATGTTCACTCTTGCGGGGAGCAGGGCAATGGAACAAAACAAAAACCACACACACAACCAAAATCCTGTGAACGGTCAGACAACAGCATGTTCTGTGGCAAAAGGAAAAATTCCTGCAGGTACCAAAACTCAAGCTGCAATGAGTAATTGGCATGATAAACTTCTGGTGTTTTCCAGAAAAGTGTAATGAATAGTACAGTAAATGGCATTGGGAGCTATAACCAAGGATGGAATAAGCTCAGGCAAAGTCTCTCGTCACACAGTGTTTGCATTGTACCACATCTCCACTGAGCAAGTGACTTAAACACCCTCCTCACATACTGGAGCTTACCTCCTATTCATAGACAGTAATGCTACCTTTTGATTCTTTAATCTTCAATGAGGCTTAACATGATTATGTTCATTTATACATTCCTGGTCATTCTGCTGCAGAAACTTCAGGTTATTTATCCAAGAACTCCTACACTTAAAGGTGCTGCTGAACACTACAGCCTCGAAAGACATTTAAAATATCTTTGTCCTACCAAACACAGCAACGACAAACAGAATGTAGCTGCACTCTCCCCTGCTCTTATACCTGCCCAAAAGCATGCCACCTCATCACCAGAGCTGAACATTGCCTTTTCTTCACTCTAGTAATTAACTTTCATAAATTATAGTTCATAACTCACTTTGTAGTTCGTAACTCACTCACTTAAATCTCCACTTCCAACATGACTGAGGGCTGCCCATACAGTCAATTAATGCAAGTATCTATAACAACTGTGGGGAAGCCTGTGGCAAAAAATTAGCAGAATGAAATTGGTACTACAGCATGTAATAGGATAAGGGGTACCTGGTGAGGTGCAGTTGGTGCTCAGATTTACTCAGCAGTTCTGTCAGTTTTAGGCACTCCTCTCTGGCTCCTGTCACATCCTGCTGGGCTTGTTCCAAACGCTGTTTGTTTCCATTCAGCTCTAATCCCAGTTTTTCTATTTTCTTAGAAAATTGTAGAACCAAAGAAAGTATATTTAAGAAATGCATAGAGACACATTTTAAGACAATAAACCTTAATGTGATCAAAGCTCCGGAAAAATAATGCATGCTTTTGGTTTAGAACAAAAGTAGTTCGTTCATAAAAACTGCAAAACAAGCAAATTAAAGTATTTGAAATTACATTCTTATGAAAAGCCAAAATGCATATAATATTTAAAGACATTAATAAACAATCAATGTTATTGTCTTCACACAGCTTAAGAGATACATGCATTCAATCATTTTCCGATTTTCTCATGTGAAGGCTTCCATATTTGTGTCCCAAATTCACTCTGTTAGAAAGCCAGAAAGCAGCAGAACAGCAGCCATCTTCAGAAGCTGCTGGACATACGATAACTCTTGTGGTCATTTATTTTGCTTATCTATTACATAAACAATGACACGGTGGAATTTAGCTTTGTCATATTCATATAATATTATGCAAGAGAATAAAGGTCATTTTGTAATTTTACCATTATAGAAAGTAAGTTATTTATGACTTATAACTGAATCCTAAAAATACCAGCTGCTGTTAATCCTGTCACTTTCTTAACATCATTAGTCCTTATATGGCAACTAAACATAGTAAGTAAATCTTAGTCGTCGAGTCTATTAATTTATTTTACAAACAACGATAAGCAAATTTGCATGACCACTAACTTTGATTCCAGTGAAGCATACTGGACTTAGGATCTCCAATTGAATCATATTGTCAACAATTTAAACATATTTCACAAATATTCTCAGAAGGAATATATTTTGCTCTAAGTCCATATACAACATACAAGTACCTGGAGGAACATGTCTGTAATGTAATACTATACATGTCCTAAGGATGCTTTTAAGGAGGCCAGTGGAGTACAGAATAAGCTAAAAATGTAATTTTATCATGTAGTAACTATTCTGCACTAACTCCCTACATAAATATTTATTCGTCGTTGGGGCTGGAGGGAACTTGCATGTTTTTCAGTCAACTAAACTGTGAAAGGTCATTTGTAGTACAGAATAAAATTGTTCATATACGGAGTTAGTGCTGAATAGCTATTATACTTTAAATTCACACCATAACTTATTTTGTGATAGCTTCCTCATGTAGACAAGCCTCAATATCTTCTTTAGTTCATGAAATTATTCATTCAAACATTCTACAAGAACAAATGAATGTAATGCAGTCCCAATATTTGCACTTGAAGCACCTTTGTAATAATGTTGTCTCTTTTCCTTGCATGAAAATGTTAACCTAAACCACTTACAGTAAGTCATGATGTTGCAGACAAATACAAGTTCTTCATCCAGAAAAAGGTTTCATAATGTGTTTTTTTTAATTTTTAATTTTGCTAATTACTTAACTGTACACTTTTTTCCCCCCAAGAGCACTCAACAAAGGTTCACGAAGGAAATGTTGATTAGAATTTGAATGTCACCTTGCTTTATCACATAGACCACCTACCAAATTAAATTGGTAATTCCAAATTCAAATACAAAGATAGTGAAACTATATGCAAAGTTGTTAGTATACTTCCCCTCTAAAGAATGTAACAACCTATTACATTGTCAGAATATTTTAAAACCTGGTGTGCAAAGGTATTCAGTTACATATGGTTTGCATTTTCACTTATTTTGAGACTTTTGCATATTTTTAAATAGAACAGAAGTCTCAGTGGGTTCTCTACACTCTATTCTTCTTAACAGCAGCAGCTCATTAATGTTATTTCTCCATTCATAGTAAACAGGGACATGGTTCTTCCCTATCTTTAACTTGTAAAGACAGTGAAGTTCTGCAACATTCTTAAAATTTGCTTTAAGAATACATCCATTCAGCACAGCTTTAAAAAACCCCAAACTACAAGTTAGTTGAAAAGCATCAACTAAGTATTTCAAAAAGCATAACCACAGCTGAGAACATAAATACACTCTAGATCACTCCTTCAGGGAAAAGTTTCAAGGAACAGATGGGCTTTACACCGTTGCCTGAAGTTAAACAGGCTCAGTCAGGTTTTGACACAGACCCACAGAAGGAAGCAAATTCCAAGTGTAAGAACCTCTGGTGAAAATGTTCTGCTTCCATCAGCCAGATGTTGAACCTGCAAGGTTGAACCCAAGAATACATCCACAGATGTCAGTTGTCATGGAAGTGCAGAGGGAAATTCTCAATGACTCCATGACAGGGTCTTTAAGGATTCACAGGAGTCTTATGATTTCTATAATTTTCTATAAGTATCAAGAAAGCAAACAGGTTTTGAAGAACAATTTTACTTCCACTACTTTCATCAGTAATTCTAAAATTCAGAACCAGCTCCTTTACATACACACACACACGTGCATACAAAGTGCATGTGTGTAGGTGTATATAGATATATAAAAATATATCTTAAAATACCAATATTTAGAGGTACTCACAGCGTGAGCTTTATGAAGAGTAGGAATTCTACACAAGAATTCTGGCAATGACCATGCCAGAAAGAGCAGACAACCTCATGAGAAAGGAATGGTTGAAAAATGCCACCCAAGAGAACATGCTAACAGCAACTCAGAAAGCAGAAGCACCTAATCCAGGTATATTTAGGGATGTCAACTAAATTCTTCATTTTGAAAGACCAGAAAATGTTCACTGAAAATAATTTGGTAGGAGCCACGCATCACTGTGCTGAAAACAGCCCATACTCTGAATGCTACACGTTACTTTGGTTTAAAAACTCAGATAATAGTTTGAAACATATGAAGCCTCAGAACTTGAGACTTGTTCATACAATAAAAACAAACGCTCTTCTCTCTCCTGCAAACAATAATAGTCTCACAAATACACTCTATCCTCAAATATGTCAAGTCCAGTACATCACTAAGTCATCACAATATAATCAGAATTTAAAATACAGAGAAATTACAGAACCAATGAACCTTCTTCACTGTTCCTGCAGGGAACCTTATCAGGCAGCATCTTTCCAAAACTATTTAGACTCAAACTAGTTTTCATTTTCCTTTTAGTTCCCATTTCTTCTACTGGGAAGCTAGAAGCAGTTCTGTAGCTGCTCTCTGGGCCCCAGTGTAATTGTAGGGAGAGAAATGGAAACAAACCACCAACTAAAGTATTTTGCTGACAACTCTGCTTTTCATGCAGCGTTAATTTGATCCCTCAGTGCCTATCACTTGTGATACAGCTTTTTACAACATGATCAGAGAGTATTTCTTCAAGGTACTTAACTTTTCAATGTATGTGAGAGACAAGAGATGGAGCACAGAACTGCAAAAAGACAGATGACAATCTTGCATTTAAGAAAATCTGAAACAGATTTTCAGTATAACAAGGAACAGAATTATCATAATGTATACGTACAACAAGACTACATTAAGGTTGGAACAGGCAACTTCTGGTGCTTAACTCTGCAACTTTAATATTCTTATTTCTTCTGCACATTAATTTTAAAAGTACTATTTAATCTGTCTTGCACTGCAGTTGCCTAAACTCGCAAGGAATATCAACAGGCACTTTGCCATTGAAAGATGGCAGGCTAAACCTCAGTAAGACAAACATCATTATTAGCAAGCTGAAACACATTAACACCATTCTGCATGCGTATTCAATTCCATTACAAGAAAGAAGTTTTACTAAAGAAAAATAAAAGCATTGGTGAGATATCACTGCAGTAAAATTGCATTCTATATCAATTATTCTTTTTTCAGTATTACCACCAACCAACTTCTATATTTTAAGTTTTCCACTTTGAAGCATATAGGACCCTTCTATATTTTTTTCTTAACACTTCAAATAAGTGTTTCACTTCTCATTCATTAGTTTATGATGAGTTTAAAAATTATCTTCTGATTTTCACAATGCATTTTTAGGTGAACACACTGGACATGCTCATTCAGTGACATAAATGCAACTTACTGGAAAACATAAAAAGATGATTTTTCAAACACTGGATCAATCTTCAAATATCCTCTTCATAAATTATCTGAAATTATCTTCACCTAACAATACTTATGTATGTTGTAAAAATATGCTGTTTAATTAACTAGACATCTCTTTTATCTCTACAAAATCTGATAAAATGAAATAATAATTTCATTCAAAACAAGCCAAATTAAAGATTAAAATAATTGTTTAATTCTTTTCATACTGATGCTGATTCTATTGTATGCAGAAAAATGCAACTTTAAATTCCAAACTAGCAGATGTTTTTCATAGAATTTTAAATAGCAGCAAACTGACAGAAAAGACAAATGCTCTTTTTTTAAACAAATGAGAATGATTAAGCAGTGATAAAAGAACTCATACTCTGAAGTAAATGCAAAAACAACTTTAGAAGGCTTTTAACAAAATAAAAAATATACTAAAAACAAATGAATTAATAAGTGATTTATGACATTCACTGTTGTACCAGTATGCTCACACATCAGGTAAGAAAATACACAATATAACCTGAAGAATAAATTCTGCACTGACTATACCATTGCATAAATTCTGCAGTAAAATAATTCTGGAGGGGAGAATATTTTTGTGAATTTACAGTACTTTCTTTTTCTTTCGTACTTCATTCTCCACCATTATTAAAAGATTAAAGGGGTGTAAAATAGAACCAAAAATAGAAGACCAACTATAAAGTAATAAAAAGTGAAATGTAATTACTCTGGTGGTTGGTATTTGCAGGTACATCCCCAAAAGGCAACGTCTATGAGAAACACATACACTTCAAAGTAATACACAGTAAAATTTTACAGGGCCTGATGCTCACATGCTTAGTTTCATCTACCGAAGTAGCCCTTCAAATCAATGAGATCAGTGATAGTGCACAGGACTGAAGCTATAATTAAGGTCTTTTTAAGAGATGCCACCAGTATGGCCGTTCACATACACTTAAATATATATAACAGCAACAGGAAATTTTTGCATTAACACTGATCTCAATCATGTTGCTTTCTTTATTTATTAATATACTAATTAATCAGGAACAGAATAATCATACCCTACTATAACACCAATTGTATTTTATTATTTTTATTAATTTAAAAAAACCAATAAACCAAGACTGCTTTTGTACCATGATTTCGAGGTATTTTACTTGGAAGAAAGATGACTATCAGTCCATATGCAGCAGGGGTCACTTGAAGTCATTTCTATCCTAATCCTGATATCAATCAAGCAACTCTAGGTTCTGAGTGGTCTCTAAACCTCAGACCTCCCAGGCATGGCCATCTGACATAACATATTGCACCTGAAGAACTATCCAACTTCGTAAAGAGAGTTCGGACCATCACGAGGTTAACCCCCGCCACGTCCCAACAATATTTTTCTCCCTTTTGCACTCTCTATGAATTACTGCTGCTTCCCATTCAAATCTGAATGAACACACAAAGCAGTTATGAAAACTAAATTTGTTTTTAAAGGGGAAACCTCCTTTCTGGAAGTAGATTTATTATAAAGCTGTGAGAATATACAAATAAATAGTAAGAAATACAATGTACACGAGGCTTAAAAGAGTGCACAAAGACCACCTCTTTTGAAGAGGTCAATTCACAAAAAAAAAATCAAACACCCCCCCCCCCCCAAACCCACCCAAAACCCAAAAAACTGTAAATTCTACAAATCATTTCGCCCAAAACAGAAGTCTGAAAACCTTTCATGACATGAAACGCAACTAATGTGAGCAAAAACACAAGAAGAGAAGTAACCCCAAGAAACACACACTGTTCCTTTGAAAGGTTTTCCCTATGGCTGGCTCACAAATCAATTGACGTCTAAAGACCAGAGACACAAGCAAAGACATAACCTAGATAAGCAGTGCAGGCTGGAATTTGTTGGATGGCTATTACTCTAGCCTGATCTGGTGGGACTCTTGAACTCCTCAAAGAGAGGCAGTTTTGTGACCACATTGTCACTTGTACTGCGAAGACATGTAACAGCACCTGGCAGTACTATGGCACCCCATGTGCTTCACTAAAAGGCAGAGCCTCAAGACAAGAGCCATTACCTAAGCAAAGGTCAGCAGCCACAAACCCTCTGCTTCCAAAAAGATTGAGAATTAATTGAGACAGGATGCCACAGTTTGCTAGGAAGAGCAGCAGTGCTGGAAGAACTTCCTGGGAATAATATGGAGGGGGGATGTCCTTAAATGCACACATCTTTAAATCCTGTTGAAGGAAGCTTTCTACCTGCAATTGTTAGCTGGGGCAAGAAAAAATTCATGTTGCTAAGTATATATTTACAAATATAAACACAATTTTTTAATTAAGCAATAATCTTAGGTGTCTGTCCTTGTGCAAACTCCCAAAGAGCAACACAGCCCTAGGATACTGTGGATAAATACCCTGGGAAACAGACAAGAGTGAATGACTGTAACATGTTATACAAGATTTTACCTCATTATTTCCCTGAAAAAATTTGCTTTCAATTTGCCAAAATATTTGAACTGAAATACTATTTCAGGAACAAAACTTCCAAACCCATAGAGATTACTGCAGTCACATTTTAACAGACAACACTGCTGTACTAGAGATTAGCTTAGCAGCCACCAGCAGAGATAAGAAAGTGATTTTGTTCCACAGTGGAACAAGATTTTTTTTTTTTTTTTTTTTTTTAAATGGATTGCACTGGGGGGTGGACAGGGACAGTAGGGAGAATGGGGTCATGCAAAATAGATTGCTGGCTGATACAGGAATTTCAGAAAAGGAGGGATGCATATAGAAAAAAGGAAGGGGAAGATTACTCCTACTTCATTATTGAAAAACAGGAGAGAACAAAACTTACTCCTTTTATCCTTTCAAACACATATTTGAGATTACTGATGTAGGATTGGCTCTTGTTTCCTGGACATCATTAAGGAATAGCTGGAAAGAAAACCTATGCAGTAACAACTGACAAGTGATAGTCAGGGACTTGTACACTCCTTTTCTTCTGTTTGTTGGCACAATGACTATTGATAAAGCAAGCATTTTTGTAGTTTAAGAAGAAGAAAAAAAACCAACAGAAAACAAGCATTTCTTTAAATATAATGCATATAAACACTACACTAAGAGCTATGCAACTCTTTTCCTACCATGAATAATGTTTAATGCACATAAATGATTTTCTCTGTCCATATACTAATGGGGTGACATCACAGTGGATGACAGAACATGGATCAAGGTTACATGGGCCAGCTACACCTATGAACAATAAAATCCTGATTACCAGCTGTGTTATTCCTCTTAGAAGGCCAGCTGCTTAGGGGAAGCAGACCAGCACAGAAAATGCATGACAATCAGTACAGAAAATTCTACTACTGGGAATCCCACTCCTAAGGATTTTTCTTATGGAAACATGGACAAAGAATTTAATGAAGGCTGCTCATACCATTCATCCTTGAGGAATGGATGGCTGACAGAGGAAAGCGATGCCACAGCAGAGCAGCAGCAGCCATATCATAATTGTAATTAAACATTTCTTTTGTTATATATTACATGGTTGTAGATCAAAGTTTTTCCTCAAAAACTTTGAGAGGAGCTAGTAAGTTCAGTTATAAAAAAGAATGATGTTCCTCCTGAACAGGTCAGAAAGTTTGTATGAAAGCAAGGCATAAAATACTATCATTTTACTGTCTCCTTATTTACCCATTTTCAAATTAGTGCGTTGAATGCCCCAAACTGAAAGTGATACATTAAAGAGTTCTGTTATAGCAAAGGTTATCACATTTTCTTAATGCTTTCTTGTCCAAAAGCAATTTGGTTTTGCTACTTTTAAGGCCATTATACTCAAGGTCAGACCAGGTAAGAATATTTGATGCTAAGAGTTTCAAGCTGTCTGCTAGGTTTTGGGTTTGCCAAATAGTATTCAAGTATGTTTACTGATTGAACAGACTTTCTTTTCAAAACAGAACTTCCAGAGCATCTTTTTAACTAATGAGGTCACAAAATCTTAGGTATAGAACTGTTACAAGAATGCATATAACACACAATCCTAACCCATCTTCATCAGCATTATTAAAATGTGCAAGTTTCAAAACATCTGGTGATATCCTGAATGTCCCAGCTTGTGAAAAATCTAGTATTTTAAAGCCTCACTCATGGAAGCCTAGTATCTACCCATAAAAAGACATATCAGTGAATCAGTGTCTTCAGAAGGTTATATTGGTCTTGCATTGGACACTGCAGCATTTCCAGGATATATACCCAAATTCTTGGCCTGCATTATTTCTGATGAAGACAGAGTCAGTAATCTCTCCACTTATAATGTCTAAATTAGGTTACTATAAATCACAGATTTATGACAAATGAGTTAAACATTCCCAAAATACCTTTTGGCAAAATGCTTTTGGACTGCAATTTTGCCAGATTTTTATTTGTCTGCAAAATTGTCAGTCTATAGTGTACAGAGATATCATTTAGGTTCTGTCATACTACACAAAAATGCTTTGATGTGTAGCTCTTTCCATTTCTATAGGTTGTGTGTATCAGTGGCACTCCAACTTCCTTTTATTTGAGCTCATGAACTTCCATACAGGCAACTCTTAAAAATTTGTGGGTTTTGGTATAATATTTCTGGAGCTTTTCATTCTGTCACCTACAAGGTAGGAAACAGAATTCTGTAATGCCCTGCTTCAAATGACATTTGCCCAATTTTAAAGACAGTATTAAAAGAATAGTTTTTTACAGGTTAAGTTTACTGGCTTGGATTTATTTCTACACAAAGTATTTATCTGATTCCTCAAAACATGGTAAAATAAAATTTAAAAGCTTCAGTTAGTTTCTGAAGTTGGATTTAACATGTCCTGTTACTTTATTACAAGGAGACCACAACTCCCAGTGGTGCAATGCTACTGGTAAGAACTATCTAATAAGGATGATGCCCAAATTGGCTGGGAGTGCATAAATCAATACTACAAAACTGTTTTCACTTCTACATGCTGAAGCTTGCAAGATTTTATAAACCAAATAAAAGTGATTTACAGAAAAACAGAAAGCAAATGATTAACAGTGTACTTAATTTTTATTTTTATAATGCAGAGCAGAAAAGAGCAAGCGATGCTAATCTGAGGAAACGATTTCATAGTGTGTCAGAAGTATGATTTCTATTAGAAATGCACAAATTATGCCACACAGTGCTTCCAAATTCACAGAAGAAGTATTATAAAAGTGAAGTCCTGCTGTGTTAAAAATGCCACAAAATTTTTATTCTGATAACAGCAATTTAGGTTAGGGCGTGACTTTTCTCTGATATAGCTGTGCTAGTACAACCCCTAGTGTGGACACAGTTTACTGCCATGAAGGCATTATACTCATAAAACTTAGAAAGCTTGTTCCTAAGAAGGAAAAGTATTAAGTAAGGCACTGTTACTTCTGCACAGCTACATCCACAATGGGAGGGCTGAGAGAGAAAAAGAGCGGGCAGTAGGTTATGCTACTTTACAACATACTGGGCCAGACGAACAGATGCAGTTTTTGTGTAGAGAAACTGTGTGCTATATGTCCTCCCCCGCCCCCCTGCCACAATCTTAATCAGGATAATGATGGATGACATTACAAAATACTTATTCAATTTAAATAGTAACATTGCTGATTGCTTCTTCATTTTTATTTTAAGAAATATTCATGTCAAATATTAACAACAGGTAGTCATACCAAGGTGCCAATGTTTGTTATTAGTCCTAACTGAGTAATAAAGATAGGAAAAGACATACTAGAATAAAAGAGAATAAACCCAAAGATATATACTCCCTTTAATTTTCCTAAAATACACAAATACAGTTTTGAAGTACTTTATAAATATCAGTGTATGATAAATACATATCTGCATTTACTGACATAGAAGTATACATATCTGATGACCCTAAATTGTACATATGGGGATTTCCGCCTATTCTGATACACCTGAATAACTTTAATCCCTTTTAAAAAGTCACTACATATAAACTAAAATACATCTTTAAAACTAAAATTCATCCACAGCAGAATTAAAAATACAATCATACCTCAAGACACAGTAAACTCACTTTCAATATATCATAAGGCAATCTGAAAAACATTTCTTTGCTTTTAAAACAGAAAAATGCACCATTTAATATAGAATAGCATGAAAATACTGATACATTATTGTTTCTCTACTCTTAAAAAAGAATTATGTATTTATTATGAACAGATGGTGGCCAAGGAAGGTATCAACTCTGTCTCTTAGCCAGAAGGTCAGGTCATGGCTGAGAGACCAAAGAACAATTACTGTTTGTTAATCAGTGCCATATAAGATGAAACATTTTAGGTTTTTCTTTCAATAAAAAGATAGATGTGATTGAACTGTTTTCATTTCATTTAAATGAAATAATTTGCAATGACTTATTAACATTTGTTAAAATTTGATTTGAAACAAATGGCAAAACAAACAAACAAAAAACCCCAAAATGTACACACACTCATTTTGGTGACCTTTTAACATGTTAAATAATATTAGGACCTATACAGAACTTTATTACTAGCACCACACCTATAAAAAAGCTGCTAGATGCTGAGCCTGAGAATTTCAAAACAGTTTGTTTTCCTTTTTTTGAGGAACCAACAATCATATTTGAACAATATAAGTACTTTACGTAATTACCAAATTACTCTAATAATCTTTGCTGATAGGAATTCTCCCTCCTATCACTTCCCTTTAATTATATTGAATTATAAATCACCACATTTTGGTGTATTCATACCCACACTGAATAAAATACCAGTATGTCGATACATGAGGTTAAAATATTTTGTTAAATTTTGCAATTTGTTCAAAAGGCAATCCTGAAGCAAGTTGGAGAACAGGATTTAAAATCCAAGATACT